>NC_068939.1:179568978-179824120 GCF_016801865.2 Culex pipiens pallens
AAACAGACAAAACGATGTGTATTATTTTTTTAAATCAAGCAACACAATGTAAATGGGCTAATGTGCACTGACGTGAGCAGGATACAGTCTTTACAAACTCACATTGGGCCATTTACATTGTTTAACTTGAATGTTCGAAATTTTCCAGAATAATAGATATCCGTAAATATCTCTTGTTTTATGGTCTAATATTTATTTTTAGGTGCGACATAAACTACCGTTCTACGCATAATTGTCCCATGTTCAAAAAAGAGCAACTGAGAAAACCGCGATTGAAATTTTTCGATCGATCCCTGTGTTTCTACGCATAATTGTCCCGTGGGTCCCTATTCGCCCTATATGTCCCTAATTGCCCCAGTTAGCAATTTATCACTCTTACTTGTGATCTTCTTGCTATACAATAAGTAAACACGACATAATGCTTCGTAAAACTAATGATTCCGTGAAAGAAAATACTTGGTGGGACAATTATGCATAGAAGTACAACGATGGGCATGCATACATTCATAAATTATTAAAATTTAAAATTCTTAAATTTCTAAATTCTTAAATTTTGTAAATAATAAATTCTAAAATTCTCAAATTCTTACAACCATAAATTTCTAAATTCTGAAAGTCTTAAATCTAAAAGTTCTAAAATTTGTTGTTTTTTTTATTCTAAAATTCTTGACTTTTTTTTGATAAGGTCCTATAAACAAATGTAAACATTGAGTGTATCCCGCTTACTCCGATGGACTTTGACATAAGGTGTGAAAGGGATACACTCAATGTTTACATTTGTTTATAGGACCTTATCAAAAAAAAGTCAATTATTGTCAAACTTACGGGCCCAATCCTGTACCAATCTGATTGTTGAAATAGCCAGCCTAAACATTGTTAATTGTTTGTATACAGTACTTTAGGAAGTGAATAAAAAAATATATCGATAGTTCCCGTAGTTTTGAAGATACCAACATAACAAAACTCTTGGTGTAAAAGCTTTGGTTGAACTGTTGAGTTCTTGAATTAATGAATTCTTGAATTCTTAAATTATTAATTTCTTTATTTATTGAACTGAAAAATTCAAAAATTCATGGCTATTATTCCTAAAACTCAAAAAATAAAAAAATCTTCCATTCTGATATTCTTTAATTCTGAAATTCTTATACAGTCCAGACTCGATTATCCGAAGCCTCGATTATCCGAAGTTCGATTATCCGAAGGTTTGTATGGGACTTCGGATAATCGAATCACGAACAAAAAAAATCGTTTTTTTTCTTTTTCTTGTTTTAAACATCAAATTCGAGTTCTGCGACCCCATTTTAGTCAAATTTGAATAGTTGATTGCTTATTTAATAATAAAATGCATTTTTTCAATATTTCGTCACCGCCATCTTAGATTAATGTAAATCACTTTAGCGTAGTTTACTGCCGTTCTACGCATAATTGTCCCATGTCATTTTTGGACGATTTTGACTTTTTGACATTTTTAAGTTTAGTTTGACGTATACTTTAAGAAAAACACATAAAATCTGGTACTTTGTTAGGAAACTCATTGAAAACAACACCAAGTCTGTTTGTCCCATCGTTAAACTTCTACGCATAATTGTCCCACCAAGTATTTTCTTACACGGAATCATAAGTTTTACGAAGGATTATGTCTTGTTCACCCTTTGTATAGCAAGAGGATCACAAATAAGGGTGATAAACTGCTCCCTGGGGCAATTAGGGACACATAGCGCGAATTGGAACCCACGGGACAATTATGCGTAGAAACATAGAAATCGGTCGAAAAATTTCAATCGCGTTTTTCTCTGTTGCACTTTTTCGAACATGGGACAATTATGCGTAGAACGGCAGTTTAGGGGTCATACTTAAGCTCGACAATCAAAAATAAGACAGCAAAAAAAAATTTGATTCGATTATCCGAAGTGAAATTTTTCCGAGGCCTTCGGATAATCGAGTCTAGACTGTATTCTTAAATTTTGAAATTCATAAATTCCTGTATTCTTACATTCTTACATTCTCAAATTCTGAAATTAATTTTAAAATTCTTATATATTCTTATATAAAGTCTTTACAGTCTTAAATTATAAAATTATTCAATTCTGAAGTACTTAAATACATAACTTCCTACAGTCTTAATTTTTTAAACTCTCATGTTCCAAAAACATTCTTAAATTCAGAAATTAATATTTTTTATATGCTTAAATTCCAAAATTCTTACAGTCTTAAATTCATAAATTCTGAAATTTTATAAATTCTTACATTCTTGAATTCTTAAATTCCTTAATTCTTTCATTCTTAAATTTTTACATTCTAAAATATTTACTAAATTCATAAATTCTTTGATTTTTTAAAACTCCTAAATTAATAAATTCTGAAATTAAAAAATCTATAAATTCTTAAATCCGAAAATTCAAAAATTCATAAATTCCTGAATTCACACGTTCTGAAATGCTTAAATTATGAAATTCTTGCATTCTTACATTTTAATATTCCAAAATTTTTACTTTTTTAAATTCTGAAATCAAAAAAATCCTAAATCTATAAATTCTTATTTTTTAAAAATTCATAAATTCTGATATTGTCACATTCTGAAATTCCTTAATTCTGAAATTGTTATATTCTTAAATTTTGAAATTCCTGTATTCTTACATTCTCAAGTTCTGAAATTAATATTTTTTTTATTCTTATATCCAGAGTTTTTTTATAAGGTCCTATACACATATGAAAGACAATAGCTTATAGGTCCTTTTTTTTTAAAAAAAAAATCTAGATATATTCTTATGAAAAGTCTTTACAGTCCAAAATTCTGAAATACTTAAATTCATAACTTCTTACAGCCTTTTTTTTAATTCTTATATTCCTAAATTTTCTACATTCTTAAATTCTGATTTTTTTTACAAGCTTAAAGTCATAAATCCTAAAATTCATAAATTATCACAGTCTTAAATTCATAAATTCTGAAATTTCTTAATTCTTACATTCTTGAATTCCTAAATTCTGAAATTCTTGCATTCTTAAATTTTTATATTCTAAAATTTTTAATTCTTTAATTCAAAAAAATCCCGAATTCTTAGATTTTTTTAAACTCTTAAATTCATAAATTCTGAAACTCATAAATCTCTAAATTCTTAAATCCTGAAATTCAAAAATTCATAAATTCCTAAATTCTCACGTTCTGAAATTCTGAAATGCTTGCATTCTTTAATTAACATATTCTAAAATGTTTCCTTTAGTTTTACTGAAATTAAACAAATCCTAAATTCATGAATTCTTGAATTTTTTAAAATTCATAAATTCTTAAATTCATAAATCTCTGAATTCTTAAATCTTGAAATTAAAAAAATCCTTAAATCATAAATTCTTACGTTCTTAAATTCTGAAATTCATAAATTATGTATTACGGTCTTAAATTTTTAAACTCTTAAATTCCTGAAGTCTAAAATTCTGATTGTCTAGAATTCTTGAATTCATAAATTCTTACATTCTTACATTTTGGAATTCTTATATGTACTCCTAAATTTTTAACAGTCTTCAATTCTAATGTTCTGAAATTCATAAATTTTCAAATTCTTACACTGTAATTTTTTTCATTTTCAAATTGTAAATTTTTTAAATTGTTAAATTTTAAAATGCCCCAAAAAAAATCGGTCATTTTTGGAGCTATTTTTTCGATATGTCAGCCACATATTTCGAGCTCGATCATTTTTGGGTTGATTTTTTTTGTTTTTTCACTGGGCCTAGAAAGTCTACGTATTTTTATTTAAAATTCCTACATTTTTCAATTTAAACTAAATTTATAAATTCTTCAATTTCATTTTGAAAATTTCATTAATTTTTTATATTTTTTTAAATCTTTTGTCAGACAATTTAAGCCCTTAATTAATTGTTTGTTAGGTTTTTCCTCGGGATAGAAAGATAGTGATTTTGAATTATTGTTACCGCAAAATAAAAAGAAAGAGGTGTTTCCGACTGGTTGATTCTGTTGTTAATAAAATTTAATTCCATGCAAGGGAAATGTGTCATCATAACGCAGTAAAATACAACGGAACGTGTAAATTGTCGAAAAATAGAATTTCTCTTTATTTTCCCCACTTCTCTTCTGGTCTCTTTCAACAGTATTTTTTCTCCTATTAAATTTTCAAAAAAAAGATCACTTCATTATGTACAAAAATTTTGCTAGCTTTGTTCGCAGAATTATTTTCAAGTCACAAAACAAAACGACGCACATTTTTTTCATGCGTGAGCAAATACTTTTCGTTCCGTCTTTTAAGGAGGGAGGGGGGAGGAGGGTGGGGTGCCTTAAAACTAGTTCAACAAACAACTCATCAACTCTGTCTCGCTCGTTCGATCTCTTTCTTTTGTGTGTGTGTGTTCAACAACAACAAAAACAATTATGGATTTGATTTGTGAGTGTGAGTTTGTGGGTGCGTAATAAATAAATTAAATAATGGGGGATAAAATTTGGGGGAGGGTGATTTTAAAAATATGTTTTATGGTAGCATGTAATAACAGGGTGTGAATGAGCTGCCCTAATAAATAGTGGAGGGGTAAAAGTTAAATACTATAAAATCAATATCTATGTATAAGTAGGTATACTTTTTTAAAAACAATGAAACAACAGAACGTTGGGTTTTGGGTGCTTCTTTCTTTGCGAAGTGGGCGTGTGAGTAGGTACCTGTCACTATTGTTCTATTTACAGCGCGCGCGCGTTCAACAAAGTTTCCTATTTGTAATACAAGAAAAACAATAAACAAAACAACGGACAGTTTTGCGCATAGACAAACAGACAGAAATTATAATACCAACAAATGCACGTTTGTTTGTCTTTTCTCCATTTTCCCAAGGTTCCGAGGTATGGCCGAGGACGTTTTGGACGATTGCTGCTGCGGCTTCCGTTAATCCTAACTAGAGCTGGGGTCGTGAAAACCTTCTTTTTTTTTTAAATGATGAGTATTCGGATCAATTCCTCTCTCTCTCTCTTGCACTTTTGCGCGCCACTAGTGTGAGAAATCGTGTTAAGATTCGATTTTGATTTTGGTTCCCGTTTTCGTAAGCTCCTTCTGCTACTGCCCAAGAAGTGTTGCTCCGTTTGACTGGGTCATCAACTGGGGCTGTAACGATATCTGCACCGGCAGGGTTTGGTTGTCCGCCGTCGGAACCTGCGCCAAAGAATAATTCATTATTAGTACAGAGTTCAAAAACTCCTAGTAGACCTAAAACAACTCACATGTATCGTAACGCCCTGCGGCAAACAGATGCCCTGCGTCAGGGCAGAAGGCTGAGGCGGATGCTGGTGATGGTGTTGCTGTTGCTGTTGCTGCTGCTGCTGCTGCGACTGGTGGTGATGGTTTGTACTCGTACTGGTTATGGTCAACCCGGGTGGGATTCCGGCCGGCAGCAACGGACCCGTCGTCGTCGAGACCACGTTGCTGTCGTTGTGGTTACTATTGCTGCTGGAGTTGATGTTGTTGTTGTTGCTGGTGCTGCGAGAAACGGAGCCGCCGGAACCGTTGGTCTCCTCCTTTAACCGCTTTGACATGTGGGAGCGAATGTGCTTCCGGAGGTGGTCCTTCCGGTAGAATCCTTTGCCACAGTCGCCACAAATCTGAAAAAAAAACAATGATAAACAGTTAAACAAGAAATCTGGTCGAAACAACCGAGAATAGGTTTTCTTTTTGTAAAAAAAAGGCACAAAAATTAATGAACACTTGTTTTAAACATCATTAGCCATTTAAACAACATTAGCCGGCGAAAGATGCATATCTTTCAAAGGTGCTCAATTATATAATTATTTTTGGAATAAATTTGGTGATTGTCAAAGCGTATCAATATTTAAAAACAAATTGCTCTCTTTTTTGAATGAACCCACTGTTATTGAACATATCCTTAAATCCTTTGATTTTCTTGCTGCATAGTAGATTATTTTGTTTTCCAATCTTTTTTTTTTTTTCTTTTTTTCTTTCTTTTATCACTTTTGCTTCCTTTTAAAACTTAGTTTAAAAAGTTAGTTTTCCGACACAATTATCTTTATTCTATGATTTTGCCTTTATCGCCATAATCTATGCACTTTTTTTATATCATTTCAGATTTCTCTTGCCAGGATCAACCAAACTCCTTCACAGGTGGAAACCAATGGAGTTTGACCGGATATTTAAAAGTTAATTGTAAACACTAAAATTTATTGTATATTGTATTAAAACGATGTAGGTTTTTGGTGCTACTGCTTTGGTGGCTTTTCCTACCGAATAAAAAATCAATCAATCAATCAATCAATCATTTGAAGTACTTATCACAAACTAGACTTAAAAAAATAATTATTCAAAAAAAAAATCATGTTCATTAATCTCATCATGTCGATGGCCGCAACGCTTGCTAATGGCGTATCTTAGACATTTTACTTTCGAAAAAAAATCGCAAAAACACCAAAGCAAAACTAGCTTAGAGGTACCGTGGAGAATGTCGCTTATCCCCTTAAACAGGCGGACTTATAATTCATAATAAATAATTGGCACGGACTCCTTAGAGCCAGTTATAGCTATTTTTAAAACAGTGTTTCTCAACCGGTGAGAAATTTCCCCCATGGGGAGGGGGATGAGGAATAAATCCAATGAATTCTTATTTGACGCTTAGTTTAAATAATGTTATTAAATAAATCACAATTATTTTCACAGTTTCTAGAAATAAAATAAATTTGAACACTTATTCGTTTTCGTTTTCGTTTTACGGAGCAAGGTGGGGGACGCGGCCTCAAGTCAGTCCAAGTCCGGTTTCTTCTGTAATCTGTAATTTCTGTAATTTCGGAATACATTCGTCCGGCTTCAGCTGAAGATTCATGCTGTCCCATGTTGCATGTTCGAGTGTAGACCTACGGAAAACCTTGCCGCGAGGAGAGGTGAGTGAGAAGTACACGAACCACCTACGACATAATTCCTCGGGCGGCCCAGGTCAACTCGAAGTTACCCCAGGCACCCCCAGTGCAGGACACATTGGGGGTAGAAAGTGGATAGAATTTTCAGTGAATACAATAATTATGACAATATAGTTTCATATAATCCTTATTCCTTGATCTTACCTTTTGACACTATCAAACCTAGCAATATTACTATTGCATCTTACCATTCCCTTTTGATAGTGTCAACTTCAAACCTTCATCCATTGTGCAATTAACACATAATTTCCGCTATATTCTTCATGCGGAATCGTCGTCTACTTTCTTCGCCTTATTATCACTTAACCACGACGCGATATTGTTCTCACATTTTTTGAGCTTCAACGACCGATTGTTATTCACGCACTTATAAAAATACTTGTTCTGTTTCGCGGCTTTGTCTACTTTAATTTTGGACATGATTATCTTTTCACTGTGAAATACACACCGTTGGCTGATACAATGACTTTTTCGGTCATCGTATGCTCGCAAGGTACATGAAAAAGACAAAGAGAAAAAATGGGATTAGTACAATGTAAAATAAAATCGAACATTGAATAACAGACTAACACAGAAAGAAAGAATAAAGAAACCTTCAGAACTACCAACTTGTAACGAGAAGCTTACTAGAAAACAACTGAAGTTGTGAAATATGGGACAAGACAAACAAACTTGAATAGCTAACATATATAATAAAACAGTTTGAACGTACCTTTAATCATATTAACAGTTATGCCCAAATTTCTTACCAAATTATTTTCAGCAGTTACATTTCTACAATAATGTATTGCGATTCCAAGTTAGAATAATTGAGTAGTTAAAGTTTATGGGGTTAGAGACAAGTTATAGCAACAGAAAAATAAATAGATGTATAGATTTTACTAAATTTTGTCTTAGAAGAATAGGAAAAATCTAGCTTGTTTTTGAAAATAGCCAATGTACCAAGAGCAAACACACAGCATGTCACGTTCACACCGTATGGAGTAAATGTGATAAATAATATGTCCACATTCGGAGCACCACCTTTTTCAGAATATAGGAAATGATAGAAGGAAGACCCCATTCTGTATAGTGGAAGATTTCTGCAACACCTTGGACATTTTGTCTGAAATAAGAGAGAAAGACAAATATTAAATTGTGGTATTATCACTAAATCCTATCATCCTTTCACCCCCCAAGACATGGTCTATCCTTCGTGCCTTCGTGTCTTGGGTGATGGCGAATTCTACCTTCTTCAATGATCTTCGGACCACCTCCAACTAGAATTCACAACAGGACCTCCCTCGACTCCAGTTTACAACATGACAGCGACGAGAACACAGCCGAATGGGAGTTGACAGTATCAAATGCATGCTATACCCTTTGCTTTGCTGGATACTTACTAATAGCAAAGGGCGAGAGTCCTGCGACTCTCAGCAATCATGAATACTGCCCATTTGCCACAAGTCAGTCCAAGTCCGGTTTCTTGTGGAAAAAAGGGTAGTGGCCGAACTAGTATTGCATACCAAATGAACACCACCGGAAGATATAGGGGATCAGGAGGGGGAAGGTGAAAGAAAATTAGTGTAGGTGTGAGTAGTAAGAACTTGGATGACTTGAGCAGTTACGGTAATCTAAGTTTAACACTGAATAAAGAAAATCTGAAATTATGATTCAAAGTAAAAAGGCCCGGAAGAAATTAAATTATTAATTAATTGAATAAGAAAATGTAACTAATCGGAGATTTTTACAAAAAAAAAATCAAATTTAAAGGGAATTTAAAAAAATACTGGATATCGAAAGATGAAAACCAACTTGTCTATAGAATGTAAATGTTGATGCATTTTTTTCTGGGCCCCGTCCTGTCGCGTCCGTCAGTATTCTTGTCGTACATTACAACTAGAAGCAGATCTGCCAATGAAATAGTACACTTCGACCAGTTCAACCAATCATTTACGGGAAACTAACATTTATCAACAACCTAAACTAAACTGTCTGAAAGCAACTTGAATTTCAAATTCCCGTTTTTTTAATTGCAAAGCCAAACATTCCTTTACCTTGTTTTTAAACCAATAAACATAAACAAACAGTTCATACTTTACAAGTTGAACACTCGTTGTTTAGAAGACTAACTCGTGCCTTCCATTCCATTAGGGCACAGAAGCTCTGCAAACAAGAGTGTATACCTTATGTAAACTATCATTTAAGTGAAAGGGACACACTCCTGCTCACCAAACCCATGCGCCCTTTTGAAATGTTAGGCTCCATTTGATCGTCAAAACTCCAGTAGATCCTCGATTCGCAACAATGGTCGATACAACCATAATCCGAGAACCGTTAGTTCAACAGATTAACGAACTTTGTCCGATATCATTTCATTATTGATTGATCGAGACGCTATGGCAACTTTGACAAATCATGAATGAAAATTAACTATTCTGGCTGTATTACTTGCCCCGCTGACTGCCTAACGTACTTCTGAAAATTGTTGTCTTTTAATCTAATTCCTAAAATTACTAAATGTAAAATAAACAAAGACCCAATTTTAATTTTAATTTGGAATTCGAATGCAAAACTATTTTTTTGAAAACTAAGTCCTAACCTAACTCCCACATTCGATAGGGGAAAAGTCACATATGTAGCGGTTTGTTGTACATTTGTGATATTTCCACTATCGGAGAACCTCTTGGTCTCGACGCCAGCTTAACTCACCAGCAGTCGCGTTAGTATTCATTGTACACACGTTGTAAGGACATTTTAAAAGTGTCCAAAATACGCGACTTCTAGATGGTTAAGCTAAAAGACATCGATAAGCCTTGGTGCTACGGCAAAGCGGGTTCTTTTCAGCATGGAACGATATCCATTGTGTTAATAAAATGGAAGTTTTAACAGTGTTTGGAACAATACAATTAAACCATCAATTTCATTACCACGACGGATCTATCCATACCCCTTGACAAAATGAGTACTATAACGATCTATATAATACTCCTCTGGCAAGGCCCAAGGAATAAAATAAATTTGAACACTTATTACTTTTTTTACAGGTAACAGTTTCATTTCGGTAAGCTGGTTTCACACAAGAGTAGTTCTTTAAAATATGAAAAAAAAGGTTTGTTTTATGATAAATTCATGTTCTTTATTTTTTTGATTTTTTTTAAATGTCTGTTAGTTTAAATATTTTTTTTTATATTTTTTTGGGTTTTTTTTTAAACATTGGGAATTTTTGTGAGCATTTGCTGATTACTAAATTAATATCAAACAGATCAAAGGGACCATCCATAAACCACGTGGACACTTTTTTTAAATCTCCATATAATTTTCCATACAAAATTGACAGCTGTCCATACAAAAAATTTGTATGAAAATTCAAAAATCTGTATCTTTTTAAAGAATGTTTTGATCGATTTGGTGTCTTTGGCAAAGTTGTAGGTATGGATAAGAACTACACTGAACAAAAAAAGATACACGGTCAAATTTATTGTGTGATTTTTAATTGCACTTTTTGTCACTAAAACTTGATTTACAAAAGAAAAACCCTTTTATATATTTTTTTTGTTTAAGGGGACATCAAATGCCAACTTTTCAGAAATTTCCAAAATGGGCTAAAAATCGTTGACCGAGTTATGAATTTTTAAATCAATACTGATTTTCTGAAAAAATCGAAAAATTGGTCGCAAAAATTTTTCAACTTCATTTTTCGATGTAAAATCAATTTTGCAATCTAAAAGTAATTTAGTGAAATTTTGATAAAGTGCACCGTTTTAAAGTTATAAGGCTTTCTAGGCCCAGTGAAAAAAATATAATTTAACCTAAAAATGACGAACTTCTCGTCACAGTGTCCTGATGCAAACAAAGATCGAGCTCGAGCTGTCACAGCCCTGTGAAGTATGCTGGCCGACATATCGGGCGGTCAGTCAAAAAAAAAAAAAAAACAGCTAGAAGTCACCTGACATAAAACTTTTGCTAGAAAGAGATAGGAAATGTGATGCAAACAAACGTCCAGCTGTCATGTAAACATACTTTGAATGTGTTGGTAAATTTCTGACCAGAAAGCCTTATAGCCATTTTTATGTAACTTTTTTGACAATAGTAGCAGTTATTCATTCTTTAAAAAAGTGCCCATGTTGCCCACTCGTGAAAAAATATTTTTGAAAAGCTGAGAAAATTCTCTATATTTTGCATTTTTGAACTTCGTTGATACGACCATTAGTTGCTGAGATATTTTGCCATGCAAAGATGTAAAAACAGGAAAATTGATGTTTTCTAAGTCTCACCACACCATTTTTTTTAAATAAAGACTAACATTTTTAAAGGGCGTAATACTGAATTTTTGGCCCTTTAAAAATGTTAGTCTTGATTAAAAAAATGAAAATATATTTTTCGAAAAGCTCAGAAAATGTCAAGAATGTTTCATATTTTAACATTGAAAATCGGACCATTAGTTCCTGATATTAATTTTTTAAACCGTGTATCATATTTTTTCAGTGTAGTCCTTATCCATACCTACAACATTGCCGAAGACACCAAATTTTGAATTTTCATATATCATTTTTGTATGGACAGCTGCCAAATTTGTAAGGAAAATTATATGGACAAACAAATGAAGCAAAATGGCTTATTTGGGCATACCGAAGGCACCAAAAAAGTTTCAACCGGATTAAAAATACAAAAAATAAAATTAAAGAAAAAAGAGCGATTTCGTAGAGAATTGCTCTACTCTAAAGTGATTTAGAGTTTTTATTAATTTTATTAATTTAATTGGCAATTAACCATTCAAATTTGATTAAAATGGGGTCGCAGAAATCGAATAAAAAATAAAAAAATATGTTTTTTTTTTATTTTTAACGTTAAGAAATCAAAATTGTGCGAAATTTCTGTTATTATCAACAAAAATATTCTCAATTTTTTTAGAATCAATAGTAACTTTTTAATGGACCAAAAATACTTATTTGGGATATTTTCAAATGGTGGGCCAAATTTGTAAAATTCCACCAGTCTTGAAAATTTAGAACGTTATATAAATAAATATTAAGTATTTTTGAGTTATTTTTATTTTCTCATTTTAAAAATAAAAATCAAATTTAGCGACTTCATGTTTGTCTAATTTGAGTGGTTGATGGCCTGTTACATTAAAAAAACAAATATTTTTAAAATTCCACAGCCGCCATATTGGCCGCCATCTTAGATAACATATTTCCGGACCACATTAGAGCTCAATGATCCAACAAATTTCGGACAGTCAAGTCTGAACTATTAAAATCCTTACATTGAAAATAATTAAAAAAATAGTATTTTCTATGAATCTATGATAATGGCGGGAATTTATTGTCTGCAATTCCCAAAAGTAAAAGATCCACGTGGTTTAGAAAAAAACACATCTTAACTTACCTCCGTTTTCACGCCGCTGTGGATAACAAAATGCAGGTTTAGGTGCTCCTTCCGCTTGAAACCCTTCATGCAAACGCTGCAGATGTAAGGCCGCTCCGGATTGTGTCCGAGTTTGTGTCGCTCTGGAAAAAACAAGAGGCAAAAGTTGAAATATGATTCAAAACAAAAGCCTAATATAGTTCCTCACCAAGATGCTCCTTCCGCTTCAACCCGGCCCCGCAAATGTCGCAGATGAACCTCCGCTCGATCTTGTGCACCGCCAGATGCTGCTCGAGGCACTCCTTCTCCGGGTACGCCATGTGGCACTCGGGACAGCAAAACAGCACCGTTCCGTCGAGCGCCGTCGTGATGTGCACCTGGCCCGGCTTCTGGCGCTTCGGTTTCGGGGGTTTCGATTTGTACTTTCGCTTTTTGCGCGCCTTGCCCGATGACGACGACGTTGGCGTCGTCGTCGTGGGATCTCCGTCGGGGGTGGTCGTCGAGGTGGCGGCCGCCGTCGTTGTTGGGGACTCGTGGAAGGTGCTGCTGCTGGTGTCGCCGCAGGTGCTGCTGTTGTTGTCCTTGAAGCTGCTGTCCGCCTGACTGCTGTCCGCCCCAAAGTGCGTCGTATTGTCGTTGGAGTTGTCCTCGAGGATTTCCCGCTTGATGAAGGTGCTACCCGGCGTGTTGGGTATCGAACCGCCGATCAAGTGGTCCCCGTGGGCCAAAGGTACATGGTGATCGCTACTTCCGTTGTTGTTATTGTTGTTGTTGTTATGATTGCTGAGCTTAAGAAACGGTTGCACGTTTAAGCTTTGCCCTCGTTGCTGCAGAAACTCCGCAATGTCCGTTCCGAAGGCCTGCGTCGCCGCGAGGTTAGGGATGTGACTCCAACCTGCTTCCTGCTTGATTTGCCTGAGCGCTGGCGGCAGATCGCCCTCGACCTTGATCGTTTGTTCGTGATTTTGCAGCTGTTGCTGATGATGCTGCTGCTGCTGTTGTTGTTGTTGCTGTTGATGTTGCTGAAGAAGCGAGGTGTTTTGAGCTTGGGCAATGAGTTGGAGGTCCTGCGGTTGGAGTGCGGCCACTATCGTCATGCCCTCCGGAAGGTTGTGGTTTTGCATCAGTTCTTCCTCCTGGGGACTGTAGGCCACGGTCAGTACGGTGGTGCCTTGCTGGAAACCCTGGATCGGGATCTGCATCTGGCCCATCTGAAATTTGGGCGTGGCCGCTTGCTGGGTCGGCGCCGGCATCGGGTTCGGATTGAGCACCTGGATTTGTACCGTCTGCTGGGCGTCGCCCGGTTTCGCGCCCGGCATCGTGATTGGGAGGGTGATGTAGGCGGGGGCGGTTTGCTGGGGAAAAGAAATACGAAATTAGATCGCGAATCTTTCAAGGTGATGGAAAAGGTTCTCACCGAAAATCCGGCTGCTGCCGCGGCGGCCTGTTGCTGCTGCTGGAAGGCCGTCGCGGCCGCCATCGCGCTGCCATCCATTGGCCGTAGGAACTGCATGCCACCGTCGCTGCCGGACACCAGGCCAAGGACCTGAAATATAACAGAACAGAATTGTTTATTACTTATTAACCGACTTCAAGTTGGGAAAAGTATGGCTATTATAACTAGCTAAGGAAATTTTCATGAAAACTCACAAACAATGTTAACAAAATTCAGATTTTTTTTATAATAATCTTCATTTTAGGTTAACCTTGTTAACATGAACAGCACAAAAAAAATCGAATTGTTACCATGAAACAAACTTTACTATTTATCTTTAAAACTTTTAGTTATAGGATGTTCAGTAGGGTGACAATAAAAAAAAATACATGGTCTGACTCGATTCCATAGGCAACAATAAGTAACTGTACCAATTTTGAGCCAAATCGATTAAAAGGGTCGCTTTTTATCATTAAAGTTAATATGAGAAAAATAGCAAAAATGTATGCAGAAAAACATCGCCAGGTGGCGCAAAATCCGAAATTGTCCAAGTGTGAAATTCTTGTAGGAAATTCAATTCCCTACAACTTTGCCGATGTAAAAAAACAAGTATTTTCTTATGTACGTCTTATGTATCCTTTATATACTTCCAAGTATATAAGCCGATTTCTTCTCTTCGCATTGCTAATAACTCATCAGGATCAACTCGGATCTTCTTGCACCCTTCGACAAAGTTGTAAGGAATTGAATTTCTTTAAAGAATCCCACACTTTTGCAATTCTGGGCGAGACCTGCGCCACCTGCAGCCAAAATCCTGAAGCGATGTTTTTTCCCATACATTTTCGCGATTTTCTCCATGGCTCAATTTGGCTCAAAATTATCGCAGTTACTTATTATTGCCTAAAGAATCGAGCCACCCTGCTTACCCTGTTCTGGATTTATATCTATTTTCACGATAATATGTATGTGTTTATATCAAGGCCGAATCTAAACGCGAACAATCTTGAAATGTCGATATTAAAAGGACGGACTTCATAAACCTTTTTTTTACTTTTCATAACTTTATGTGCAACGGTCCAATTGTAAAATTCAAAAACCTAAAAATTCTAAAAATCCTGAATCGGAAAATTAAAAATATAAATATTCAAAAAATGTACAAATTCAACAACCTCGTAATATTTAAATAATATTTAAATATTAAAATATTTAAGAAAAAATACAAAAAATCTAACATTCAGAAATGTAAAAAATTAACAATTCAAAAACCAATAGTTGAAAAATTCGAAAAATTTAAATTCAAAAATCTTAAAATTTAGAAAGTAAAAAATCCAATTTTAGGGAAAATGTCAATACAGATTAAACTTGATTATTCGAATTCTTCGTTAAAATTTTACTCCGGAAAAAAGATTAAAAACATTTTTTTTTATAAAAAATTGGGTCTCCAAAACTATAACTCGAAAATTGCTCACAAGGCATCTGATTTTCTGTAATCTAAGATGGCGGCAAAAATGGCAACAATTCATAATTTAAGTAGAATGAAAGGAATTTTAAATTTTTATTTTCTTTTTTCATTATCGAACTTCGAATAATCGAAACTTCGGATAATCGAGTCTGGACTGCATAGAATTTTATAATTTTATTATTTTAGATTTGGTGATTTTCGAATTTTAAATTTGATCAATTTTATTTTTTTTATAATTTCTGAATTTTAAAGTTTTGATTATTTGAAAATTTCATATATATATATATCTTTTTTGTATGAAACGTATACAGCAATCGCCATCTCCCTTACTATGTTACGTAATAAAAGAACGCTCCCTAAGCCTTTTTAATTTACCTTAGGAACAAAAGAATACAAAATACCAGTCACTTTATGATGCGTTAAACATGTAGAAAAAAAAAAACACATTTTTAAATTATCAAGATTTTTTATTTTTAGCTTTTATATTTTTTTTGTTCAAGCCCAATTCATAATTGTTCAATAGTAAATTTCTGGAGTTTTTTTTAAAGGTCCAATAAACCAAATTTTTAGATTTTGCTTTTTGGGTGTTTTTTAACACCCGACTCAAGGCGGTTTCAAAAACACCCAAAAAGCAAAAACTGGAAATTTGGTTATTGGAACTTTAAAAAAAAAAACTTCAGATTTGCTCGTTGAAGTCGTAGATTGCGAGGTTATTTTGTTGTGATCGGCCAAGCTGGGTATTGGCATTTTAAATAACCTTTGCCAAAAAGTTGCAATTTTCTGATACAATTTTCAAAGTTCGTCCTTTTTTCGTATCAAGTTTAAAGCATTTTAATTACTTTTTTCTTTCACCTGAACAGGTTAGGTCGTTAGGTCAGTCCAAGTGCAGGAGTCGTCGGAAGAGGACCCACAATCCAAAGGTCGTTGGTTCGAATCCCGGGGGATTGGGACCATAGGTGTAACCAGGGGTTTATATTGCCCCTCTGTTACATGCCTTCGGATTCCTTGTTTAGAGTAGAAATTTTGTAACAAAGAACGCCAAGGCCATGCTGTAGAGCAGCGATTCTCAACGGGGGTACCGGGCCTACTTGATTTACATGGCAGGGGGTACCAGCCTAGAAGAAGGTTGGGAATCGCTGCTGTAGAGCGAACAGTTTGTTTTATTTTTTTCAAATTGAGAAAAAAATAATATTTTAAAATAACTGCTTAAATTTTGTATAAAAAAAGATTTCGCAGTGACATTGTGTAAACACCAACATTACGAACATAACATAACTGAAGAAGGTTGTACCCAAACAACCAGGAACATGTTTTCTACACATGGTGGGTATCCACAGCGAGCCAACAACAGCAACAACGAAACATGTGCCAATGTTGACTAAATAGACAAACATGCTTCCCTTTTTGATTCTTCAGCTTTAGCCCGATGAACCAACCATGCTTAGTGTGGTTAGCTGACTGGCAATAGAGTTTAAATAGGTTCAAGTAAAAGTGAAAGCTGTGTTTTCTTCTTCTTTCTTTCCACTTGTTCGGCTCACTTTAAAAATATAACCAGACCAAAGTTGCTGCTGGAGTATATAAATTGTATGTTTTCCTCTATTTATGGTGCGCGGGCCAATGATGGTTGTTATCATCGACCACAAACATAATCAAGTTATGTTGTTGAGTTGGCTGAAGTTGGTGTCGGGTGTGACCAAGAAATTCACCATCGAAGAGAGAAAACTGCAGTAATCGTTGGTTCGTTCGTCATCCATCATCGTTTTGGTTTTATTTTGATCGGTCAGCAATGATGGGTTTGGAATTTTCATTCCACGCTTTTGACCATTGATTTTAGTTGCTTTGGCTTTGGTGTGCAAGTGGTTTACCTTGCTGCTGCACGTGATGAGGTAAGAGAAATGACGACGATGGCGCTCTTTCTTCCAAGGGATGAATTAAAACTTGCAGGCGAGATTAATAATATGCTTAACAAAAAAAAAAAAAAAACATTGTTTGTACAACAATGTTATAATATTTCACCTTTTTTAAACTAATCAAGTTTAATATTTCTTTACGAGGAAATGTGTAATTTGCTGTTATAAATCATATCTCAACAACTCACAGGAGTGCTAATGACTTACTAGTACATCATTATTGATTCATACAAATTTGATTGAAGGCTTTCCAAACAAAAGTACCATGAAAATATTCGTAAATCTGTGTCCATTGCAGGCATGAATTTCGATGGATTGTGTTCTCTCTGTTATTTTAACTGAATCTCACCGAACTATCTGTATCGAGAGCTGGGATTTTTGGATCGATTTGAATTATTAGCAATTTTTTTAAATATGTTTAGGACTGCGGGTGGGCACCTATGCTTATGCTTATGCTTAAATTTTAAAATATGTTTAGGACTATTCACAAAAAAAATTAACTCCCTAAAAAAATTATTAATTTACATTTTTCATTAATGGAAAACTCTCATCTTTTTCTAAGCATTTTATAGTACCTTTTTTTCAATAATCAGAAAGTGAAGCGAGGAAAGAATTTTAATTTTCAATTTAAGCAATTCTCTACACTTGCGCAATTTTTGTAGCGATTTGTTTCAATGAAGTACCGGAATCGAATGGGAGAAATGACAGTTCTCATTACATTGTAGAAAAAAGCTTTTTGCTTGTGGTGCTCGAATGGAAGTGTTCCATTTTGTATCTTTTTATTTGGATGATAAATTGTTCATCGATTCTTTATGCCCAAATAAACTCTGTTAAATCAGGGTAATTATCTACGTTTTCGTTAGTTCTTCATATTTATTTATGTAAATGAAACTGTGTCCATGTATAACCTATGTCAAAAGAAGCCTTTTGGTATCATTAGTTTTACCATACAAGGCTGCATATAAATTTGCGGGCTGGTCAAACAAAAAGGGCATGTGAATATTCGATAATTTGTATCTTGAAAAGAAATTTTGTGATCGATTTGGTGTGTCTTCGGAAAAAGGTTATTGGTTATGCAGGGTATTTTTTACTATTTATCACTAACAATTTTATTCCCAATATACGTATTTTTGAACTTTCGATTTTTTTATATGTTTTGTTGTCAAACAAAATTTCAAAAATCATGTTAAGATGCAACATCACATTTACAATAGAAAATGATTTTGCAAATTTTATCATAAAGTTCACCGTTTTTAAGTTTTAGAGAGTGAGAGTGATTTTTTATTTAACTTTTTGTCACTAAAACATGATTTTCAAAAAAACACTATTTTTATTTATTGATATGTTTTAGAGGACATCAAATGAAAACTTTTCAGAAATTTGCAGGTTGTGCAAAAAATCATTGAGCGAGTTATGAATTTTTAAATCATTAATTTTGTTTGAAAATATTGTTTTCGAAAAGATCGGAAAATTTCACGAATGTTTCATATTTTAACATTGTAAATCGGACCATTAGTTGCTAAGATATCGACGTTAGAAAATGGTGGGTTGTTTGGGTGAGACTTAGAAAACATCAATTTTCCTGTTTTTAAACCTTTGCATGGCAATATCTCAGCAACTAAGGGTCGTATCAACAAAGTTCAAAAAAGCAAAATATAGGGAATTTTCTCAGCCGTTCAAAATTTTTTTTTTTCGAAAGTGGGCAAACATGTGCACTAATTTAAAAAAATGAAAAACTGCGACTATTTTCAAAAAAGTCACTTAAAAATGGATTCAACTTGAAAACGGTGCACTTTATCAAAATTTCACTAATGTACTTTTTGATTGCAAATTTGATTTTACATCGAAAAATGAAGTTGAAAAATTTTTGCGATCAATTTTTCGATTTTTTGAAAAAATCAGTATTGATTTAAAAATTCATAACTCGCTCAATGATTTTTATGCACAACCTGCAAATTTCTGAAAAGTTTTCATTTGATGTCCTCTAAAACATATAAAAAAAAATGAAAATAGTGTTTTTTTGAAAATCAAGTTTTAGTGACAAAAAGTTAAATAAAAAATCACCAAAATTTGTTTTACCGTGTATCATTTTTTTACAGTGTAGTGTAGTGTAGTCCGTATCCATACCTACAACTTTGCCGAAGACACCAACTCGATAAAAAAATTCCTTTAAAAGATACAGATTTTTGAATTTTCATGCATCATTTTTGTATGGCCAGCTGCCAAATTTGTATGGAACTTTATATGGACAAACTAATGATGCAAAATGGTTTTTTGGGCATACCGAAGGCACTTAAAAAAGTTTCAGTCGGATAAAAAAATACAAAAATTAAAATTTAAGAAAAAAGACCGATTGCGTAGAGAATTGCTCCACTGCAAAAAATATTTTCGAAATGCTGAGAAAATTTATTTTTTCAACAATGTTGATCGGGCTGCTTGTTGTTGAGATACAGCCTCTTAAAGTTAGTCAGTTAGCCCTCACTTTAAATATCTTGAAAACTGTTTAATCAATTTTGAGTGTAAAAAAAGAAACCTTTGTGAAATTTTTTCATCTTCCACCAAATCAATCCGAGAGTCCCTTCTCAAAATACAGATTTTCGAATATTTATATGTAAGGAGAATTCCTTAAATTTATGGGGAAAAAACAAAGACGCAAATGGCTTCTTTAAGCTTGATAAAAAGGTCGACAACGTTTCATTTAATTTCAAAAAGAAAAATGTGAAGCGAAATTCTTAATTTAAGAGAAATTAGATTTAAAAAAAAATACTTCATACAGTTTATAATTGCTCTATTGATCTATTGGCCAACTTAAGAGCCGTTCATCACTCAAAACAAGCGATGCCTGGATGAGTCATAAGATTGCACGTTCCAGGTAGTCGTCGTCCGTTCTACTAATCACCGTATATCGTGTGAACTGAAACTGGTTAGCAGGAAGCCTGTCTTGAAAGCTCCCCTTACGCTAAACACGTCATAATCTACGCCAATCTAAAGTCTAATAGAGCAGCACGTGGAATAATTGCGCACACATTCATCTGTAATGAAACCAGTAGTGGATGATGATAGTGTTTCGACTGTTACAGCATCCACAGAATGTGTTGTCTTAGTCGTCGGATAGAACCCGCGCGCCTCGTGGCCTCGAATTTCAGCTGATTCTAAAGTATCTCTCCGGTGAAGCTGCTAATTTGCACTGTTCAAAACTCGCATCTTTATGATTAGTCTTAGTTAGCAGCAGTCAGTTGGTTTTGTGGGAAATGTACAATGTTCTAGCGATGCCGACGAGGGCCTTCACCTCGACCAGCCTTCCATTTATCTGCGGTCTGTGGCCCACATTTTGTGCTGGCGTGCTCCACAGAAGAGAGACGATACACCTTGGGGCAGATAATGGCAAGATGCATCAACAACACTGGTTGGAACTAAGGCAGATCGGAACTAACGTTTCAAGTGGGCTTACTGAAAATAAATTCAGTATAAATGTTTGATTAAAAGACAATACAGAAGGTGAAACTTTTTCTCAATTTAATTTAATAATTTTAATAATTAATGAATTTAAAAGCACATACATTGTAGCTTTCCTAATACTGGAAAAGGCAACATGCATTGCACAGTGTGAAGGTAGAGATAAAAGTGAATTCGTTTGTCGGCTAATTAGGCATACGCTGCTCTGACGGGTGAGGAAGGATGATGGTTTGTACTATATACTGATACATGGCGTTCAGCTGCATTGGCACCCCCAAGTGGCTCTGAGACTGACGTGATCTTCAATATGCGCTCGCAAATGCGAGTGCTTTTGGCGAAACAAACGTTTCAATAGTTCTGGAGAATCATTGAAAAATGCAAAAAGAGTCAGAAGCAAAAAAAAAAGTTGGATTGCTGGTTTTTCATTTGGTTCAACGAAAATTTGTATTCCATAACCCTGGTGTAAATTTGCCTAAATATTTTCATCAATAGCATGCCAATTTCTTCGATTTGTTTTTATTTTCTTGCTTTTACCATACAATTGATAACCTGCGACCCCATTTCAGTCAAATTTTAATATTCGACCATTAAAATTGGACTATTAAATTACTAAATGCTTTTTATCAATATTTTATCACCGCTATTTTGGCTGCCATCTGGAATTAAAAATTCTGAATCATTTTAGAGTAGTTTGTGACTCGACAATCAAAAATTAGAAAACAAAAAAAAAACAAAAACAGTTGTATTTTTTAACATAACAGAACCAAAAATGGTGAATATCCTTTAACAGGATTCCGAGATATGATTTATTGGAAAAATATCGGATTTCGGTACATAAATCGAACTCAAAGCACCATGCTTCTCCATCGAAACGAGTTCTCAGTACACTTTTCTGGAAACGCATGGTGCTTTATGTTCTTGTACCGGAACCCGATATTTTTTTTTCTCAGAATCCTGTTAATTATTTTATCATGCCAAATTTTGAACTCCGGCCTGCTGGATTGAATTGGATTGAATTGAATCGCTGTATTGTTAAAAAAAAATCTTTTCATAGAAGAAACTGACGAAAAAAATACTTGACTACTTGTTCATTTTTAAAAAGACAAGATGCATCTAGTTAGAAAAACTTAAGAATAAAAGGGGCTCGAGAACAGTGAACTCGAAAAATAATTAACCCTCAACAAACCAAACCAGTCGGACGGATTATCTTTTGTTTTTTTTTTTCGATTTCGAGCATTTTTTTTCAATTTCTAGCATTTTTTTTGGCATGCCAATCCAAACAACTTTGTCGAATACATCGAAATTTTATCGTAATCTACGCATTCCACACTACTACTTCGATGATTTGATTAAAAATGTCCAGTGGTTTATGGATGGCCCCTTTTGACCTTTTTTAGTTTTTGAATTGGTGATCATTTCCATTTACGGCCGGACAATAAAAAATTGCCCAAAATGATCTTAATAACTATAAAATATGAGGAATAACTATAAAATATGAGGAAGTTTAAAAAAAAAAATAAGTGTGCTAAAATCCTTATACAACTAAGTTACGTAAGCGACAATGTACAAATGCTAATATCTTAATTTGGCGTTTACGTCAATTGGTCGTATTAGAGCACTAAAGTAATTAATGTGGAGAAAAAAGCTTAAGCAATTGTTTTCTTAAGAATTGTGGTTTTTCGTGGTGACTATTCCCGGGCAGACGGTAATAACAAAATCCATACCATTTCAATAACAAATACTGTTAAAATAACAGAAAATGTTATGGAATCTTCTTGAAAAATCCATTTTTGCATAAGAGTTTAATAACAGTTTATGTTATCGTAACAAAATTTGTTATTTGTCTGATATTGATTGAAAGCCAAAACAACTAGGGAATTACATTTTTTGTTATGGAAGAATAACTCCTACTGTTATTAGGATGATAGGATTAGTTGTTAAAATAACAATAAATAATAACAAAGATTTGTTCTAAAAATAACTAAAAATGTTATTAGTCTGTTATTACAATAACAATCCAATAACAAAAAATTCATAACGACCAATAACAAATCCTGTTATAAATAACATAAAATGTTATTGGCCTAGTATTTTCAAATATCAAAAAATGTTATTCCCACGTTATTTCCGTCTGCTCGGGTTGCAATCGATCGTTATTTATTGATCCACGAAGTATTACGATCATAATTTTCTAATGATAAGTCGTAAATTGTCGATAGATGATTGAGATAATTTGATCGTAATTTCTCGAGAAAATCTTGATATGTGTGTGTGATTAAAAAATTTCAAGCTTTAAAAATTTAAGAAATAAAAAATCAAAAAAAAATAATTAAAAAATTCAATGATAAAAAAATCTAAGAATTTCATTAATTTAAATTTTAAAGGATCCGAAAGTTTTAAAAATTTCAAAATTCAAAATTTTAGAAATACTAAATTCAAAAATTAAAAATTTAGAAATTCAGAAATCAAGAAATTTTAAAATTAAAAAATTTAAAAGCACAAAAATTCTAAAAATTCTAAAGAATGTTTTAGGTAATATTCCAATGATTAAAAAAATAATAATTTTAAAGTGTTTAAAAAATCAAAAACTCCAAATCATTTTAATCTTTTTTTAAATTCTGAAAATTACAGAAATCTATCTTTAAGCATTTGTATTGCCCAATGACCACGTCCCAAAAGTTAAAAAAAATGTAAAAACAAGGATGTAAGTGAGGGATCTGAAACCTCGAAAAAAAAAAAAACAGTAAAAATCTAATGTTCTCAACTAGGAAGAATTCCACGAGGTTTACTTTTTTAAAGTTAGTTTTTGCTTCTTTTTCAAAGAAAATTGTGTAGGTAGGAAGGCACAATAGTTTGCAAAGTATGTGTGGTTAAATTTCTCAAGTTTTTACCGATGTTTCTCTAATACAGCCCAAACTCGATTATCCGAAGGCCTCAAAAAAAAAAATCACTTCGGAAAATCGAAACTTCGGATAATCGAATCACGAAAAAAAAAATTATTTACCGAATTCGGTAAAAACTTACCGAAATTCGGTAATGAAGTTCATTATTCTTCATCGTTCAACCGAAATTCGCTAAAATTTTGTTTATTTTGACAGATGGTTTACCGATCTAAACTTTATCGATTTTTTAACTACCGAATTCGGTAAAAAAAATCTAAGTGTGTATGACCCCTAAACTACGCTAAAGCGGTTAATTTTTTTTTTTAATTCAAGATGGCCGCCAATATTGCGGTGACAGAATATTGAAAAAAAAAATGCATTTTATTATTTGGTAGGCAATCAACTATTCAAATTTGACTAAATTGGGGTCGCAGAACTCAAATTTGATATTTAAAACAAGAAAAAAAATATAAATAAACCAAAAATATTTTTTCGCGATTCGATTACGCGAAGTCCCACACAAACCTTCGGATAATCGAGGCTTTGGATAATCGAGTTTGGACTGTATACAGTTCCATAAAACCTTTTTTGCAATTCCGTCGTGAAACTACTTACTTTTCCTGTCATTCTTGAACGACGAAACAGCCTACTTTTCTGTACCAAAAATAGCAACACTTTTCAAAATAAATGCTGAAAAGTTTTACTTTTCAGCACTGAAATGGGTGCTGAAAAGTTGAACTTTTCAGCACTTGTTTCGAAAAGTAACACTTTTCAACATTTTTTTGATTTAAGCGATTTATTGACAAAATACATAAAAATTTGACTCAAAATTTCACTCAATGGAAGTTTTTCGGAATTGCAAAAAATGTTGTAAGGAATTCGTTGCCAAACTTGATTTTTTCTGCTGAAAAAATCCTTTTTATGCAACTTGTTGCATAAACTACTATTACACAGCTCTATTTTAAATTAGGAATTGGTTCACACAAATCCGCACTCTTACCTGTCCGTTGGCCGTCGCCAGGTTCGGCGGGAATTTGGCCGCCGCAAACTGGTTCGCCGCCAGGGCCCCGCCAAAGGGCGACGAGAACTGGGTAAAGTTCATTTTGGGGTACTGCAAAGAGAAAACAAAGAGAAAGAGAGCGTCGTTAAACGAAAATGTTACACAGACAGAAAAAAGTGAAACTTTGTGAAAATATTTTAATCATTTTACAACGTGAAATACGTGATCAATTGGATCGAAAAATGTAGGTCACACAATTTCGTTGATGACATTCAAATCCGGTTGATATTTTCGAGTGAATTAACATTCGATCGTGCGTTGGATCGCAGGCAAATTACCTCCAAATAGTTCTCATTGTCGTCCATTCTGTTCTGCATGCACACTTTTTTTTTTTGCTTCCTTGTGTACCGTTGGCGAATCGTCCGTCCGGCGAGACTTAATTTGTCTATCCTTCGATGGGTATTAATTTCCAATTTTTGTTGACGACGTTGTCTTTGGCACGAGAGGAGCAACACTTCCTTCCTTTGCAGTCATAGTTTAGACGTAATGATGCTTTTAAGATTCCGACGCTCTTCGATTCTGTACACACAATTTGATCAATCGAAAAAAAAAAAAAACAAAACACATGAATATTTGGTTGTCCCAAAAAACGATCAACCCATTTTCGGGGTTTTTTTTTTTTGGAATGATGAAGAGCTGATTACACCTCAGTGACACACTTTAAACCAAACACAGAAGCACTAAACAACCAAACATCGAAATCTGAAAAATTAGTGATTCAACCCGGCAGTTGCATTCTTTCTCACTTCACACACTTTGTTTTCGGCTAATTTTTATTCCAAATTCGTCGGCGCTTCTCTTTTGTTTTGCGGTGAAAAAAAATTATATCTCGTTTTTTATTTGCTTTTTACACTCACACACACGTAAACATCAAAATTTCACTTTTTAATTCAGGTTTACGACGCGTCGACGATGTCATTGTTGGTTTTACTTTGATTGCTAATAACTGGACGTTCATTGAATTGTCTTTCCAGCTATTGACGATTTCTCAACGGCCAGGTACGAACACTTTTCTTCTTGGGGTAGAAATTTACATATTGGTAAGCGTGTGACTTTTCAAACGAGGGGGCAGTATTTGTGTATTTGTTTGTTTGTTTGTGTACATAACTGGTTGCAGCTCATTTTGTGACATTTGTGGGATCATTATGTATTCCCCTTTTGATATGCTCAATTGAGATCAACTCGTCGCAGCAGGTTTATGCAGGTTAAATGTAAATAAAAATCAAACGTTTTAATACCATTTTCAACAAACTGCAAACGTTAATTGAGTCGCAAGCTTGAAACTCATTGGTTTTAATTAAATAGAATTTTAGTTTGTTTACTTCGTTATCAAAAATTAATTAGTTCTGGCAATTTTAATTCTCATTTGTTGAAGATCACACAATTAGATTTATTTACCGAAATTGGTTGTTGAAAAATCGATAAAGTTAACCCTTTACAACCTAACCCTCTAGGTGGGCTTCTATCTTGAAATTCGTCAAAACTCTATTTTACAGCCAACTCAAATTACAAGAAGCATCAGACAGAAGAAGTCTTAATTTTATAGGAAATGAGGTATTCGGTAATATGACTTGTTTCAAGTGACTCTGAAAACACTCAAAAAAAAAAAAAATAGAAGGGCATTAGAAGGTTTACCGAAATTCTGTTATAGGATGAACAATAATTACCGAATTTCAATAATCTTTTACCAAATTCAGTAATTTTCAGTTTACCTAACTTTTCAGTGGTTGAAAACTTGTACCTAAACTTTGCTGAATTTGATTAACAAATCTAGCATCTAGCAACAAGTAAATAGTAGTTTATGCAAAAAAAGTTGCAAAAAGAGGATTTTTTCTGCACGAGTCGTACATTTATAAATACGACGAGTGATGAAAAAACAAGTTTTGCAATGAGTTCCATACAATTTTTTTTGCAATTCCGAAAAACACCTTTTGAACAGAATTAGAGGACCCATGCATTGAGTCAATGAATTTTTTAAATCAAAAAAATGTTGAAAAGTATAACTTTTCCAAACAAGTGCTGAAAAGTTCAACTTTTCAGCATCCATTCCAGTGCTGAAAAGTAGAACTTTTAAGTATTTGTGTTTGAAAAGGGTTACTATTTGATTCTGTTATTTTTGTTACAGAAAAGTAGGCTGTTTCATCGTTCAAGAATGACAGGAAAATTAATTAGTTTTAAGACGGAATTGCAAAATAGTAGTTTATGCAACAAGTTGCAAAAAGAGATTTTTTTCAGCACGAGTCGTACATTTATCCAACGAGGTTCACCGAGTTGGATAAATACGAAGAGTGCTGAAAAAATCAAGTTTTGCAACGAGTTCCATACACCATTTTTTGCAATTCCGAAAAACACCCATTGAGTGAAATTTTATGTCAAATTTTTATGTATTTTGTCAATAAATCGTTTAAATCAAAAAAATGTTGAAAAGTGTTACTTTTCGAAACAAGTGCTGAAAAGTTCAACTTTTCAGCACCCATTTCAGTGCTGAAAAGTAGAACTTTTCAACATTTATTTTGAAAAGTGTTGCTATTTGATTCTGTTATTTTTGGTACAGAAAAGTAGGCTATTTCGTCGTTCGAGAATGACAGGAAAAGTAAGTAGTTTCACGACGGAATTGCAAAAAAATATTTACGATTCATTTTTCAATTTTCAAATTTCAAGCTTTTATTGCCTCCCATTTATTTATTTTTTCAAAAAAAAAAGAAAAAAAGTGCAAAAAAAATAATTTTGATAGAACCAATTTGATTTATTAATTATTCTAAATATGTTTTCTAAGATTTATTTTTCCAATTTTGAATCAAATGGAATTTTTTGAAACTATTGACCTAATTTACATAACGTAAGGCAAAAAAAACATGGATTCTAAGATATTTTTCTTTTTTTTGTAGTATAATTGTAATCTTGAATGTACAAGCGTTTTGTGATATTTCGAAAAATTTGCTTGAAATTTAAAATGTAACTTGAAATTTAGTCAAAATAAATTTACCATCATATTACAACCCCTGTTTTACAAATTCTGAAGCAAAAAGTATCACAAAAAACTTAAGGGAATGGTTAATTAGTCAACAATTTCCAAAACAACAGCAAAAAAAAATAAGAAGAATGATGGTTCCAAAATTTAAAATATTACATAAGATTGTCTAATTTGAAAAAAAAGAACACATTTTAAATTGTTTAGAATCAATTCCAAGATTTTTCAATCAAATTTCTTATTTTTTGAAATAACTTATTTTGTTTCTTGATTTTTTACTTTTTCAGTTTTGTTTCCTGATTCCATGGGAAAAAATAAAAAGGGAGAGGGGAGACGAAAGTTGTGTTTTAAAACAGGGTGAACTAGAGGAAAGATATTTTTGCTAAACATTAATTTTTCAAACATCTCAAGCGCACAGAAGCTAAAAAACAAAGCAGGAAAATGTTTTAATAATTATTTCAAAATTTCGAAAAAAAATCAGAATTCAAAATTTTTATTGATTTTTTTATAAAGTTTATTGCAAACTTTTCAGAATATATTGTATAACGCTTATTCTAAAAGTTTTAAACAAATATGACATTTTCAGGAATTTTACAAATTTTGAATTTTGACCGGTGTCCTGTGCAAAATTTAATAAAAAATTAAAACAATTCTGTTTAAAAATATTACAATAAATTTAAAAAAAGCCATGGCGAGCCAATGTTTATGTCAGTTTAAAGTAGGCTTTAAATGCAATTCGTACTGGCCTAAGGACGTTGCAATTTTGTTTTCAGTACTCAATTTAAAAATGAGTGAACAAATTGTAACTGTTTTTAAAATCAAAATTAAAATGTGCACCCTTAAGATGGTTTATCTACACTTCGTTCAAATGTAAATAACATATAACTTTTGTTTGAATGCTGCTTCTAAAAAAATATTGATAAATATATATTAGGGTGGTCCAAATCCGGGCTTTTTCGGGGCTACCTCCTGAAATCAAAGATTGACCCATCACCAGGCTAAATTCCAAATTTGAGCTAATTCTGACCACGGGAACCGGGAAACATGGTGTCTTCGGAAAAGTTGATCCAAATAAATTTTCGGAAAATGGGCCTGGGTGATCTTTGATTTCAGCGGGTAGCCCCGAGAAAGCCCGGATTTGGACCACCCTAATATACATGATTCAAATTTAATTTTTTTAAAGCAAACATGTCAAGTTCTTTATTTTTGTGATTGATAATGAGTGAATAAATTTCTCTTCTTAATTTCAAATTATTAACTTTATTCTTCATTTGGAATTGCTGTTTAAATCGCATATAAAATGAACGACTTTTTAAACTATAATTATGAATCAAATTTAATTTTGTTCAATCAATAAATTATTCAAATTCTTCAATATAAGAAATTCTTGGACAAAAGATTGAGATATCTTTCTGCTGGATTCACAGCATATTATTGAGCGCTACTCACGACGACCGCTGCCAACGGTAATTACCAACAAAGTTCAGTCCAATCATTACAGAATCGACCTTCGCCGAGTTCACGTAGCCGAGGGGGGGTTATTTTCCTAATGACTTTCCAATGCACCACCAAATCACCACATTCCGATTTGCAACTATTTCGCCGTTAATCATTTGGTTGAAGATCACTGTCACTTTGGTTTCCTGCTGCCGCCAAATGCTGCATTCCCCATCATTGCAGATTCCAACCGGAAAAAAAGTTGCACAAAATTCCATCGATTTCCTCTCTTGCGCACAAGTTGAACAACCGCCAACCAAACTTCACACCAAACCAACCACAAACAGGCACCAGAAGGCAGATGACCTTTCCTCTTTTCACCACAGACAGAAATCAACTCTCACTTTCACTCTCAACGGTATTTCTGCTTGAGCATTTGCTTGTGTGTGTGCGCACATTTCAACTCACTTCCTCCTTTGACAGCTTTCTTCGGTTCACCACCACCAACAAAAACAAGCGCGAGGGTTCGCGACTATCTCGCGCGTTCAAGTCCCTCCACAATTCACTCCACGGTACGGTAACGAAACACGCACGACTTGCTTGACTCGACTCACGACGCGCGGCGGAATCGCGATCCGGTCCAGTGCGCGGTTCACTCCGATCTGTGACCGCCGTGGTCGTGGCTTGGCCGTCGAACCACACACCATTCCGGGTTCCGTCGATCGTCGGCGCGAGAGCACGCGAGAGAGAGAGGCTCCAAAGGAGAGTCGGAGCGAGTTCATCGCGCGAGTGAACGCTCAGCAAGCGACGAACCGAACGCTCGCTTTTTAAGCAAACTCACTAATATTACGTTTTAGTTATATTTTGGTCCGTGTTTCGCGGTTTTGCGCGCTGATATTTAATAATGTTTCGTAACTTGATTTACAATGTTGCTGGCGCTGGGATGTTTGCTGAATTAGTAGATGCGCATAATTTGTTGCACGGGCAAAATCGGGTCACGGCTCCGTGGCGAGCAGGTCAAACTTATAAGTTGCTGTATGTTTTAACATTTTATTATTTAATACAACATGATGAAAGTTCCAATACAAGCATGAACTATTAAAATTATGCAGCCCCTCTAATTGAAAATCTTGTAAAATCAATTCTTAACCAGGATGGTCACCGTATTTCGATTAAAAAAATCCCGATTTTCTCCTGACGCTACACATAAAAAAATGATGGTAATATTCATCAGGAAATGGTGACAGATTTTGTGTCGAAAAATGTGTACATCAGGAATTGATGAATATTCATCAGTTTTTGATTAATATTCATCAGGTTCACATTTTTACACATTTTTTATGTAAAATTTCTCAAATAAAAGAGGTAATTTTCAACCTACCTAATTTTCAACCTTTCAAAATTCATTTTTTTTGCTGTATACATGGAATTTCGCAGAACGTATTAAATTCACATTCTACAGTGTTTTTTAATCTGACAGAAAAAATTAAGGTAATCACTAACGAGTCCAGGTCCTCAGGGATGGTGACACAACAACATGAGCGTTTTGAAAATTTCGTTGTTCATGGACTTTCCCTGACCAATTTTAGAACATATTTCTAATAATGGTGTGGCAAGGGCCCCATTTTGCCCCACCCTGTGCACGTTAGTGATAGTAATGTTCATCAGGGAATGTTGACTGATTTTGTGTCAAAAAAAGTGTAATATTACATCAAGAATTTGTGAATATTCATCAGTTTCACATTTTTACACATTTTTCAGGAAAAATTACTCAAACAAGAGGTAATATTCAACTAGCGAGAATTAAATCAAACTTCGTTTTGTTTGAGAGGACAAATCATTAATTCCAAAACATCTAAAGTTAAGTCAAACTTGATTTTATTGCTTATTTTTCAGATAAAGAATCAAAGTTGATATCAACAAAAACTCATTTTTTTCATGTGATATACATTTAAAGGTGATTAGTTTGCGCAAATTTTTTTTTTTTTGCTAGTAGAAGTAATAATTACACATAATGAACTATGAAAAAATCCTGTAAATCAATGCCTCTGCGCTCTTTTGTACACAGAAAAAAAAATGATTGTAATATTCATCAGGAAATGGTGACAGATTTTGTGTCAAAAAAATGTGTAAATATTACATCATAAAATGATGAATTCTCATTAGTTTCTGGTAAATATTCATCAGGTTCACATTTTTTACACATTTTAAGGTAATATCACTCAAAAAAGAGGTAATATTCAACCTACCAAATTTTCAACATTCCACAATTCAATTTTTTTTTTTGCTGTGTGTTGCTTCCTGCTGCGATTTCAATCCAATTAGAATAAAAAAGCACAATTCACACATTTTTTAACACGCCGTAGCAAGTATTTTTCATAATTTATGTCGCCACCCATTTTTTAATTTGTCTGAAAAATAAAAAAAAATGTTTCCAAAAAAACTAAAAAAATAAAATAAAAAATAATGAAATCTAATCAACTGAAACCAATTTAGAATGCATTTTCTCTGCCATGATATTCATATTTCAAAGCCGGTAGAGCACACCGTAAGGATGCCAGATGCACGTATTATTTTGTGTTTCACAGACATTTGAGCTTGTGTCAGACATTTTTGAGATGCACAGACTTTTAAAAAACTTCACTAAATTTATATTTAATATGATGGATTTCTGTTTCAAAATCATGTGTTCTGTCAGAAAAGCTAAAAATAATTTAATACTTTGTTCTAAAGAAGCAAAGGAAATCCTGTTTTTTAGCAAAAAATTAACACGAAGCCTTATGATTGGGACAAACTTCCATCACGTTTTTTAAAACACTTTTTTTATTTCAATGTTGGAACCATGGCTCGCAATTCAAGTTTTTATATACTTTTTATTAATTGTAATTTATAAATATTAAAAAAAAATCCGTCAAGTGTTTTATAGTTGGAAAATGGACCCCCCCCTCCCCTCAAGAAACAATTTCTATACAAAACAAATCTTTTTTGTATGGAAATTGTTCACTAGGGGAGGAGGGGGTCCATTTTCCAACTATAAAACACTTGATGGAATCTAAAACAATATTTTTTAAATACTTATAAATTACAAATAATTAAATGTATATAAAAACATGATTTGCGAGCCATGGTTCCAACATTGAAATAAAAAAAGGTGAAATTAAAAATCAAACATTTAGGGCAACTTCGGCGACCTCGCTCCTGTTTTTTTTTGACTACCCATAATGGTATCGTGAATTCATGTCGAAGTCGATGACTGAATCCGTAAGTTATAAAAATTTAATATTAAAAACTCTCTCTCCACTTTCTAAATTTCTTTCTCGCATACAAACAAATCCGAAAGCAACAGCAGCAGCCAGCCAGTGGCGGCATGAACGGAGCCGATCGTGTGTCTTGCATGGAATAAAAATAATGCAGTATAAAAATAAGACGCAAAACGACCGTTCTGTCTGTCTCTCTCGCATCGTGGGGCTTTGGCAAAGGAGCAAATTTAATTCCATTCACCGTGTCATCGCCGGGCATGCGCGGTGGAAAATTTCGTTGATCGAGTTGTGTTGGGACTGCTGGTTGTTGTTGTTTCCGTTGGTTGGTACGCACTTTGAATTTCTCGGAGAGAAAAATGCCTGTTGAATGACATCAATTTTGTACGTGACTTAATCGAGTTCATTTGTAATGAATCACTAGAAGAATTGCATTACCCACGAAACTGAGTTGACATTAAAATTGAATAGTTTATTTATTTTTTTTATTTTTTGATCATCCAAAAATTCTACGTAATTTATGGAAGTCCCCTAAGAAAATATCAAAAGACCCCTGTTGCCACCCAAAAGACTCTCACTCTCATCCATCGAAAAAGTCGGAGGAATTTTCCAGGTGAGCGCGCGCCGGTCCGCTTCCTCTTTCTGCGTCAAACCAGCTAGAAAAAAAGTGCCCAAGAGGAGAGAACTTGCGACCACAGAATCACAACAGAGCGGCGCGTCATCGCCGCCACGACGCTCGTTACATAAGTCGCAAAGTGAAGAGAGTGACTTGAATGCGGCTGCAGAAACGAACCCGCGCGAGTTTGTACAAGGGTCTATTTTTTTGCAAATCGATTAATATGATCGGTTGTTTAACTCTATTATCAATTCATTTGGATTTAAAGTTGATAAAATAAATTTAAAATATCTAAAAAAATCAACGATTTTTAAAAAATATGTTTTCAAATTTAAACAAAAGACAATAAAAATACCATCATTGTTAATCCTCAATTGATATGTACTGACTACAATGCACGTTTAAATGCACATTCAGAGTAAAATTAGTCACTCCACGTCACAATCCAATTCCGGATCTGTAACACATGCCGCGGTCACCACCACGACTTTGCATGCACGACGCGGCGGACAAAACTTCGGTCCCGGATCTTGTGCCGATTGTGCTGCATTTCGCCGCTGCCTCTCTTTACCAGTGCGAACTTTATACTATGATGGAGTTCGGTTTTTTGTTAAGGGGTTCAAGTTAGAGAGCTAAGAATAGAGTGAGAAGTGAGAGTGATTGCTCGACTCGGCTTAAACACAATCGTGCACGTTCTATCGGAGTTCGGCTCATTTTGAGATGGCACTCGTCGGAACAATATCTGCCTTGGAAGCGAGTGTGTGTTTGTTTGCTGGTAGTGGGCCACATTTGAGTGTTGGTTTATGTGACTTTTTAACAATGTGTACACAGCGCGGTAGCGTGACAAAGTAGTGCGTAATGGGCGGTGTTTTGAATAATCTACATGCACGTTAATATGCTTTCATTCGTATTGTTCCCTGAAATTTGTTGGAAAGTAACACACATTTATTTAATTCTTATGACGATCCCTAAAGAAATTCACGTTGACTTAGTTTTTTAACTTGAACTAAATTTTAACGGATAATTCAAAAACAGCTAATTTTACGAATATTTTAGGCAAAGCGTGAAAAATACTTAAATAACCTTGTGAATCTTGAGCCAAACATTGAGATAGCAGTTTTCACACTATATTTTATAATCTAAAAATAAATTATCATAAATGTTAAGCGTGAAACCAATACAAATTTATATTTTTTAACACCTAAACTCCCAAGCTCGAGAAAAAGGGGGAATTTCCATACAAATTCCCCCTTTTTCTCGAGCTTGGTAGTTTAGGTGTTAATATCTCTGAACTTTTTTGCCACGTCAACTGTGAAATTGCTGAATCGAATGATTTTAATAATTGATGTGCTTAACATGACATAATGTATCAAAAAAAAACTACAAACTGATCCACAGTGAAAGCTGAATGATATTAGGGAAAAATATTGCGAATTGGCTAATTTATTTTAAGTTTAATCGATTATTTTAATCACCAAAGTTAATTTATTTTACGAAATTGCTTCAAAAAATAAAAAAAAAGGGTTATGTAAGTCCGAGCCGGAATTTGAACCCCGATTTACCGCTTATGAAGCGGAAGCGTTATCACTAGGCTACGTGGATCGGGATTGTACAACGTTAATTTAACGTTGTACAAACGGTTCTATCCCTTTCCCCAGAATGCCATTCCCCAGAAATCCATTCCCCAGAAAAGTTTTTTTTTGTTACGAATGTACTTTATTTCTAAAAACTATCAGTTTTAAAGTGTGAAGTGTTTAGATTTCACCTTTATTGTGATAACTGCTGACAAAAGTTAAATGTTTCCTTCTTTAAAGAAAGGAAAACTCTCTTGACTTGTGATAAATGCTGACGAAAGTTGAATTTTCCCTTCGAGGGTGCACAGCAACCAAGGAAGTTGTTGTCTTCTTATTCCAAAATTGACAAATTTACGGAACCAATCCTGCAACAATATGATTGTATGAATAGGCAAATTTCGTTAGAAATCGCTCAGTAGACAGTACTTCGGGGATGAATAAAAAAATATATCAATAGTTCCCGTAGTTTCGGAAATACTTAAATATTTGTAACAAAAATCTTGTTGCAAATACTCTGTTTGATGTGCACCGTTAAAGTTGAACTTTCCCTTCTTTAAAGAAGGGAAAACTCTGTTGACTTGACTGCAGCATGCTGACAATTTTCCTTTAGCAGCTATCCCTAGTAAAGAGAGTTTTCCCTTCTTAAAGAATGAAAAAATAAAATAAATTAATGTCAGCAGTTATCACAAGTCGAGATGGCTTCTTTAAACCGATTCTAATATTGAATTAATGTTGACAATTTAATATCATTATGCCAATTGACCATTATGCGCCATTATGCCAAATTATGTTATGCCAAACGGCGCTATACTAAATGGCATTATATCAAATGGGAAACATAACATGTTTTTCAAGGTCTTAAATATTTCTGGGGAATGGGTCATTCTGACGGGAATGACTGGGTCAGACGGGAAGTACCGAGTTTTCAAAATACATCTCGTTGAAAGAGGCTAAGAGGGCTGAAGGTCTTCTTTTTTCAACAACATAGTTGCATAAAATACTATTTTGATTGGCAATGAACATATTTTGGAGGCAATAAAACAACTTAACCATTTTTTAAACCTTTTAAGCAAGTAGTATCACAAAGTGCTTTATACATTATAACAGTTATGCTACTACCAAAGATTTGAAAAATTTCTATGAATTTATGGAAAAAATCCTATTTATTTCTTTTTCCGATCAGTGGTCCAAAAATTCAAAATTTGCGTAAAGTCTAAAAGTGCCCTATTTGATTACAAATACAAAAATAAAAGGTTTCAATCCATTTCAAATAGTTTACACTAAATGGTACAAGTTTTTGCAAAGAAAATTTATAATTTCGACAATGTGTTTTTTTCCCTGTTTTTTGGGATTTTTTTGGACAAAAACGAATATTTACAGTCGAACAAAATGTCTAAATAAAAAAAAAAAACAATCAAACAACTGACAGTTTTAGAAAAAAAAACATGTGAGCAACTGAAAATTCGGGAAATCCGAACAATTTTACAAGTTTGGCAAAGAACATTTATATTTTCGGTAATATTTTTTTTGCCCCCTGTTTTTTTTTGGGATTTTTTTTATAAGAAGGGGGACAATTACGAATATTTACAATCGAACAAAATGTCTAAATAAATAAAAAAAAACAATCAAACAATTGACAGTTTTAGTTTAAAAATACTTGACAGCAACTGAAAACTCGGATTGAACTGGAAAAGAAAAAGGATGGCAAAAAGTATAAAATAAGTAAATTATAAATTTTATTCTTGATTTGATTCTTTTTCAATGATCGCTTAAATATGATTACACTGATGACAGTATTATCTACTTATTAAAAATAAAATCAAAATATAGAGGAATTTGTGCTAAAACATATTTTTGTCAGGTTTTCATTTAATGTTGTGGATTTTGTGTTTAATTTGAAAATCATAATTAATGTTGTTTAATCAAGTTGTCTGTTTTTTACTGTAATTTTTTTCATAAAATTTCATTATTTTTAAAATTATTATTATTATAAATTATTCTACTTTCTTAATTTTAACATCAAATTCGTGCTCTGCAACCTCATTTTTGCCAAATTTGAATAGTTAATTTCCTAATAAATTATAAAATGCATTTTTTCAATACTTCGTCATTGCCATTTTGGCCACCCTCTTGGATTTGAAAATTCTAAACCACTTTAGCGTAGCTTAGGGGTCATACTTTAGCTCAACAATCAAACATAGGACAACGGATTTTTATTTTTTTGAGTCGATTACCCGGAGGTTTTATTATATGAAGTTAGTCTGGCCTGTATACTTAAAAAAGGGAATCAAACCTATGGAAAAAATATTTGCATAAATTTAATGAATTTAACATTTTTTTTCTTTCATAAAACTTTTGCTAAACTCATACTCAAATTAAAATCGCTTTTCAAATTTAACTGCGAAATCCCAAAATGGTCCATATTAAAATAACAAACGGATAACAACAGCCATAATCGCGTTTAAAATGGAGCACACGTCAAAGACAGAAAGAGCAAGACAAAACGGTTCCGATTCAGTTAGTAGTTCACACGACGTCGCTAAACTAATTCGATCGGTTCGTTATGTAACCCCCTGCGCGCAAATGCTTGGGGTTAGGTGAGCCACCACCAAGCGAAAAACAACGAAATCTCGCAACGTGTCGCAACATTTAGCGGAATTTTAAATTTGGATAGTGCCTCGCTCTTGCACGGTTGTTTTGACACCATGAGTTTGAATTATATCGAGAGCATGATATTTAGATATTAATTTATTAGGATTTAGGAATGATTTTTAGCGACGCGGTAAAAATTAATGTCAACCGTTGAATTTGTCTAAATGCACAATTTTCAATTTATTTAAAACCTTAAAAGTTGACTGACATCAGTCAGCGCGTTAAGGTTTGACGGCGTGTGGGAAAAAGGCGGCGACCAACAACCTTTGCGCAGCTCTTCTCAAATGCCGCAGGAAAATGACGTCGTCGACCGGAGATCGGCCGCGAAAGGCAACTCACCTGTGCTCACGAAGATTAAATTTCACTTTCGTTTCACGCGCAGCAAAACGGCACTCTGTTCGAAATCAGCCTTGCCGTTTGTGCGCGCAGAGTCGTATGCGTGAGTATTTTAATATAATTTCAAATAAGTTGTTGGAGAAGAGGAAAACTAATGAAAAAACTTTTTATTCATGTTTCGATTCACTTCATTTATGTGTATGTTATGTTCGTCATCTTTCCTTCAGCCACAAAACTGAGTGTATGTAATGCAATTCCTGTCGGTATACATAACAGGCAGATTCAATCGGCACTGGGTTGAATTAGTCGTTTGGCTACACATGGAAGACGGCAAACTTTTGCAAGTGTTGAGCATATTTGCACAAACCAATATTCGCATTCGCATTCGCATTCGCATGGAGATGGTGATCTTAGCGGGTTGCAGACTGGATTTCTTCATGTATATGTGATGATTGTCCAGCCCAGGTTGCTTAGAAAATGATTAAAGGGAATTAAAACCAATTCTACCCGAACAGGACAGGCAGCACCATGAAAGCCATCCATTGCCGGCCGCTCCCATCTCCACCATTCACCGGGAGAGGAAAAAGGATTCGGAGCACGGGAAATGTTGATGCTTGACTTACTTAGAAAAAGGTAGCGAAACCGCAGGCTCTTTTTCCCAACCCTATTGTGGAACTCGACCAAATTGACCGTTTGACCAAATTTGATCGAATTTAAACAACAGGGCTGCGTAAGCGTCGCGTGGAGTTGGTATTTGTGTAGGGTAAAGGTCTGGGAGTCGCTCTAAGCAAGCGATACGACCAGTGGCATAAATGAGATTATTGGATAAAATATTATTCTCAAGGCAAGCAATCGGATGCTGCTGTTGAGACAATTCCCGTTTAGTGAATGTGTGGAATTATTATGTTTTAACGATTTGAAATTTATTCTCAAGGTATGCAACTAGATTTTGAGACAGTTTTTATTTAGTTGAGTGTTTTTTTTTAATTTTATCCCGACGCGAAATTTATTTTTAATGATCCACTATTAGACAGCCGGCTGTGGAAATATAGGATCATATTAAACCTTTTTGACGAAGACTACATACTTTTTCAAAATCCGACGTATATTGAATAAATCTTCCGGCACAGTTGTCAAACGAAAGTAGAAAAATAATCAAGAACGCGTTGCAAATCGAACCGAATTTGCTAAATCAGAACAAAACATTATGCCTAAGTAGATATTGAACAGTGAACTATATAACCGACGATTATTTGCCAAATTATATTTTAATTCTCGACCGATTTGTTTAGATTTAACGCGGCTTTAAATAATTCATTGAGCTAAATATGAAAATAAAGTACAAATAAACTCAGCCACACTCTCATACACCCATAAACCAATACACACATTTTTTTCATATTTCCAGTAATATTAGAAAATTTCTAATTCCGGACAAGCGTGCTCATTGTCAAAATTCCCCAATCAGTGGGTGGCACTCACATTTTTAAACTGTGGTCACCCTCAAGTGGCTCTCACTCATGATTCATTCCTCCTCATACACACCCACACATACTTGAGAAGCTAACAAGAAACGCGCTCACCAAAGCTGCTGAAAACTCCGGAGACCACTTGCCGCTCCTGTGACCGGCTTCCCGGTTTGTTGATGTCCGCGTGTCCAACATCCGGCCTCCGGTCAGCCGCCCCCTCTCATGCTGCTGCTTCACCTACACACCCAACCAGTGTATGTCTGAAAGCACAGACCTTTCTTCCACGACACTGACACACCGATAGAAATGAACACAACGAGAGATGCTGTCAAACTTTTTCTCAGCTCTCTTTCTCCGATCCGACAAAATTCACTTCCGCACACAAACACACACACACGCCCGCATCAAAATCAAAATAAGAGAACGCCTGGCCGAAGTAAAAATTGCCCAAAAACAGACTAAAACCGAAAATTCGCGTAAAATTTCACTATCTCTCAATGGACTTCCAATTTATCTATGATATTTGACACTTTCCAATATTAAAAACAATCAAAATCACTGCAAAACGAACGATTTATTTGCGGCAACAAAAAAACGCGACCGATGCCAAAATGGCTGCCTCTCGATCGAGCATATTTGCACAAACCAATATACTGGCAGAAAGTCATGCTTCGGTTTTGCTCGTCTAGCGTGGCGGTGAACATCTTTACCTTCTACTCATGCATCGTTAATTGAATTGATATTTAAAAAGGAAACCTTTAAAAAGATGAAGATAAACTAGAAACGGATGTGGATTTCCAGTTTTCAAGCTTGCTGCTGTGAAATAAAGTTGGGTATTGAGTTGGTTCCTAGAAATGTTCTTCACATTGATTGATAATTCAGTTCTTTTAGTCTTGATTTGGACCAGAATGAGTAAATTGGTCCTTAAACGCAAATCAATAAACAAATAAATCAATAAATAAATTATTCATGATAAGCTTCTTGCTAGGTTGATGGTTTCTTATCTTAATCCGCAAACAAGTTTGGCGAGCTGTCAAACACAAAAAGTGCGAGTTTGTTTGTTTGTTTGCGGTAGTGTAATGGCTCCTTCACTATGGAGGTCTTATAAACCTATTCTGTGATTTTTTAAGCAAACTCTAAACTTTAACTAACATTTCCTATATTTTGAGTAGAAATAAGTATGCAGTAATTTTTGTAGTATACACAGAAAAAAATATGTAAATTTACATAGCACGTAATTGCTGTTTCTTATGTAAACTCACTCAATGTAATGTTGCAATATGATGTAATGAGCAAAAAGTAATGGAAATTACTCCGATGTAAATCTAAATCTAATGTAAATCATGAATCTAATGGAAACGTTGAGCATGGAAACTCAAATCTGATGAATTTCTACCCGCGTTCGGCTTCAAGTAAATTCCTATTTAATGTAAATCATATATCCAATGTATTTCTGCCAAACGTTGACTTCAAAACTACCCGAACTAAAAATAGTTAGGGGCAGGGGGGGCAGAATGGACCAGGGGGGCAGAATGGGCCACCCTTGGTTTTGGGCTTTAGAATGGATTTAGACCAACTGTAAGGCAAGGGTCTTATAAAGGACGTCAAATAACTTCACCATGCCGAAAACGACGTTTGAATTCATTGTATTCTTCGAATTATGAGCAAAAATTTTAATTTATAAGAAAAACCACGCAAATGTTGTTTATTTCGAGGTTTTTAAATAAGCTTTCTGAAAAGTTGGATTGTTTGAAAAAGTTTGCTCAATGCTTATAACGATACTAAATGTTACTACCAAGGTATACGAACAACAACGGAACCTTAAAATCATTTAGAGGCTTGGTGGTGGAAGTGTTAAATTAAAATCCACTTGGGGGCAGAATGGACCACCCTTATCCTGCCTTATAAAAACAATCAAAAGTTATGAAATTTGGATTAAATGGATTATTTCACTCCTGGTAGCTTCACAAATCACGTTTAATGCAACATTAGTTGATTTTTTAGTTGTTTTGATGATTATTTGTAAAAATAGTGTCCTTTTTCAACATATTAACACTATTTTCAAAAATCTTTGTTTTGGTAAGTGACTATTTTTATTAAAGTGGTCTAACTTCATTGAAACTATGTTAGAAAGGTACCTTAAGTCATTTCTTATCTCCCTTCAACGTTGTATTAGACGAAATGGCTTGTTTTCTAAGGTGGCCCATTCTGCCCCGCAGGGTGGCCCATTCTGCCCCGCACCCTCGAAAAGTAGTCGAAAAAACTTTTTTTTAAAGGGGCTCAAAAATAGTTTTAAGCTAAAAAATTTCATCAACCAAGTATACAACACTGAAGGGAACATCCCAAAGCATAAGCCTACTACACTGAATTCATAAGTTTTCATGTTTTTCTATGGTTTTTGGCGCATTTTACTTAGGCGGGCCATTCTGCCCCCCCTGCCCCTATGTTTGGTTCTCTTTCTATCGCTCTCATACTTCGCTGGCTCACTGCCTGTGCCTCGACCTGAACAAGTTGATGCTTTAGCCGCTCGATTATAAAATGCGAAGATGGCTCAGTCGGCAGCGGGTAGCAGCAGTAACACCGAACATCCTACCCGTCGTCTGTTCGATTCCAGTCCAGCGTTATTCCACTTGGCCGTCGACGAGAAAGCGTCCCCTACCTGTGAAACAACTTTTTAGAATCAGAATTTCCTTTTGCTGCCCGCTTCAATAATTTTAAAATAGAACATAGGCCACACCCTTTTCCTACTGCAATCCAAGTCGAGCTTCTCATTCCCATTGGCCAATCAGAATTAGTTGATTTGAAATAATGTAAATTCCAAAACTAATGTAAATTCCAAAACTAATGTAAATTTTCAAAACTAATGTAAATTTCCAATGAATCTAATGTAAATTTTCAATGGATCTAATGGAAATATACATCATTTATCATGATACCTTTTGGTACATGATAAATAATGTAAATTTAAAGAAATATTTTTTTCTTTGTAGGCCAAATACTACCAAAAACAAACATAAACTAAACAAGATAAAGGCAAATTAAAATACTAAAAATAAAACAAGAAAAGCATAAGAACTAATGTTTTTCTTAGAATAAAAGTTGCTCAAATAACCTCGTTAATACGGGAAAAATCAAAGTTTTCTGAAAAAAATTGGGCAGCATTTTTTTTATACGTGCATGATTATGTTTACGTTACTGTCAAAATTATCTAAATAACTTTTTAAAAGTATGGCGTCTTTTATTCCGATGTTTGGTCTTAAAATCTATTTTTTAAGAGGCACTCTCCCATTTTTTACCCCTCGGGAAGAGTCTGGTAGTCTGGTTTGTTATATAACCAACATTTTATGTGTTTTTTAGGCCGATCTGATTTTTTTTTTTTTCAAAGTTAATATCGGCCTTCTCAAGCTTAGATCCGTAGTAAAATCTCATTGGGGCGAAAGCTTGGATGTAACGCCTTTTTGAAAAGTTACGGCGTTCAAAATGGCTGTGATGAAATATTGAGACAATTTGACTAAAATGGGGTCGCAGAACTTTAATTTGGCGTTAAAACCAAGGAAATAATAAGAATACGTTGTTTATGAACCTTCAAATCGAAACATCGGATATTCAAGTTTGGACTGTATTTGTGTTATTTTGTGTTAACATATTTAGATTATTTAATTTTTAAAAACCTTTAATTTTTTTTAAATATCTGACCTGTCTAATAAGACATTTTTTGCCGACGACTTGTTCAAAATATGTGTGTTAAAAACTAAATCTTTGACCTATTATCCAAACCACAAATAATTTAGATTTTTTAAATATATATCAGCCAGATTTTTTTAATACTCAACGCTGCTCGGTCTGACAACCCAACCATGCCTCAACAGACTTCCGTCTCAAAAATCGTCGAACTTTATTTTTAATTTTCATTCAATTTCCAATAACATTCGAAAAGAACTTTCATTTTATTTATTTTTTTATGTTTATTATGGTGTTTTGGACTTGACTTGTTGCAATTTGATGTGAAAATCTTTTAAAAATTGTTAATTTTAGGGCCTTTTCTGGCTGTACTTTGGACCAAACATCCCTTATATTTTGAGTCAAAATAAGTACAGTTTGCCCTTTTTTTTTGTTGTCTAATTTTTGTTTGTCGAGCTTAACCCCTTAACCCCTAAACTACGCTAAAGTAATTTACAATTTTCAAATCCAAGATGGCGGCCAATATGACGATGAAGAAATATTGAAAAAAATGCATTTTGTTGTTGAATAGGCACAACTATTCAAATTTGACTAAAATGGTTTCACAGAACTCGAATTTGATGTTAAAAACAAGGAAATTAAAAAAACGATTTTTTTGTTCGTGATTCGATTATCCGAAGTGCCATACAAACTTTCGGATAATCGAGGCTTCGGATAATCGAGTCTGGACTGTATTTGAAAAATGGAACCACACGGTGTTGGGATATTGAGAATATCCGTTTTCCAATATTGCACGCGGTTTATAATTCAAATTAATTAGCTAGCTTAAAGAGGAGCCAATTCAAATAAAATAGTGATTAAACCTTTCAGGCCTGATCGGTGACCCATGAATGAAAATTTTCAAAACAGGCTATAATTTTCGTATTACCCTTATAATCATTTTCCCATAAAAAAATTAAAGCTGGGTTAAAACAGCTCTTATTTTATTTTATACACATTTCTTGTTTTTTAAAGGTATTTGAAGGAATGTTAAAAATTCTATCTGTAAAATTACTATAAATGCAAGAAGAAAAGTGAAACAGGAGTATTTACGTTGAACTTAAAAAATTGGTTTGAAATATGGTGCAAAAATTTACTGTTCAAATTTAACCCCTTTTATGTATCTTTAACTGAAATGTATCTTTGAACGAAAAAAAAAAAAAAAAAAAAAAAGAAAAAAACAAGACTTGTGTAATTGTTTCTGTGTTGCATCCGTCATTTTTAATTTCCTTTATGTTTGGCATTCTTTCTCCCTCCACCTTGTTGAAGGAAGTTTTTCCCCAGGCAAAGTGTAGTTTACAATCGTTGGAATTTTAGGAAGGGATCAAGCGGAGAGGTGATTTAATTTCTGTTATCGTAACTTTTTTTTTGTATATGTTTAATAAACGCAAATTTTGTGTTTCAATTTTCGCCAATGTTTAAGACGTAAAATAAAACTCTGCCAAAGCTTTGTTCGTGTACGTACCTATTTTTCCCCTTTTAATCCTGCGCGATGAAGTAACCAGCTAGCCGTTAAAGAAAAGAAAAAGCAAGAAGAAAGAAAAATCTTCCTCCGATATATAGACGTATCCAGTTTGAAATGGCCGCTAGGTGGCCAATGGTGTTAAAAATGACAGCTTCCATGTATTTGAATATGGGAGCTCAGGAAAACTCAACTTTTAAGCGATAAAATGATTATTTATGATAAAAGTATTGATTGATTAGGTGCACAAAATGTGTCTAGAATATTATTAAAATAAAAACTGTTCGAAAAAATTGCAATTGAGATAAGTACACCATTCGATTCAGCAGGAATTTTGAGCACCAAAAATATATAGTTTTCATATGTTAAGTGTTTTATTTTAGAAGAAAATTAACAAAAAGTATGAAAATCGAGACATTTAGTATGGGAGCTGTCAAATCTCTCACCATCAAAAAGCAGCGTTGAGCTTTCGCTGGATTTGTCTATTGCGTTGTCCGACACTGTTATGATAACGGCACTGCGGCCGCTCTGGCCGCCTCACAACTTTTTTACACGACGCACAACAACAAAAACACAAGTCAAGCCGTCTTCCCCGTCGTTCGTTCCGCTGGCGGATTTTAATGAAAAAAGAAAAGAAAAAAAAGAGCACGCACTAACGACCGCTTTTTGGCCTTTTCCTTCTGTTGGGAGGTAAAATTTGGCCGATTTTTCCCCTCCTCACGAATTAGGGTCACTATTTTGGGCCACCGAAAAACACCTGCATTTGGCACCACATTTTCGGAATATTTCTGCACAAACCCTCACGAGTACCGCGGGCGCGACATTAGCTACGCAATTGCTGCCGAAAGAAGCCCGGAATTCAGATGATTTTCAGCCGAATTTTATGACTGCACTCATTATTTTTCACTTTTCTTCTCGGCCTGCAGCAGGACTGACTCTGACAGGAGGGGAGCGAATTACACACGCAAAACGGAGACAGCGATCAACTGACGGATGAATGAAGCTAGGGGCAGTGACATTTTGAAAGGGCGCATTAGATATTTCTAGAAAAAAATTTCAAGGAAAAAACTTTAGACATAATTTTCTTAAAATAAATTAAGACACTGTATTTTTTTCAATAATTGAGCCGACAAAAAATATTAAAAAAAAAAAACAGAAATTTTAATGAATAAGAAATTTAAAACATAAACTTAAACACTGATTCCCTAAGAAATCCGAAAATTACAAACAAACGAATTTCAGGTTTATTATTTTTAAAGAATTTACGGAATTTAAGAACTTAAGAATCAAAACTATTGTTTTGATTTTCAATCTAAAAAAAAATAAGATTTTGTTAAATTTTCTGATAATTTCAATAAAAATTATTCTTTTTTTTATTAAGCATTATTTTTGATTAGGTCTACAAACAAAGAGATATTTTTTTCTGATTTCATAGTTCAGACCAATTATAAAAAAATAAATAAATATTTTTTATTGAAAAGATCAAGTCTGGAGTTTTTTTATAAAAGGTCCAATAAACCAAATTTTCAGTTTTTGCCTTTTGGGTGTTTTTGAAATCGCCTTGAGTCATGGGTATTAAAAAACACCCAATAAGCAAAAACTGAAAATTTGGTTTATTGGACCAATTAAAAAAAAAAAACTCCAGAAATAAATTCGCAAAAGCTTCATTTTTAAACATTGAAAACCGGACCAATTTTTTCCGACTGTTTTCGAGATATCGTCAGTTGAAAATTACAGGATGATAAGGTAACACTTAGAAAAAATTTTTCGACGATTCGAATTCTTTGTGAGTATCTCAGAAACAATTTGTCCGATTTTTTAAGTCTCAGAGAGAAAATTGTATAATATTCAGCTATTCAAACATATTTTGTCAGAGGTGTTTTTCATTCAAAAAGTATTTCCAAAAAGCAGGAATAAACTCAAAAATTGCTACTCGAATTTAATTTTGCGTCCAAAAAAAAAAATGTTTTTTTTTACTAAGGATAAATTTTGCACTTTGCAGAAAAACACGTTTTTCCAAAAAATATCAATTTATTAACCAGATTGTGCACCATCACGTACTATGGCTCAGAAGATGTCATTTAAGTCCTCCGATATATATAAAAAAAATATTTCGAAAATTAAAAAAAAAACATTTTGGGAATTTAACTTTTAGTGATAAGACTGGTACAAATATTTTAAAATGTTTTTGTTCCATCCCCCCATTTGTTTCAAAACCTTAGAAATTTCAATAGAAATTTCAATAGAAATTCAAGTTCAATCAGCTGAAAGTAATTTAAAATCCATTTCCGTGCGTTTACAATCATTTTCAACATGTTTGGGTTTATTCAAAAATCTTTAGAATTTTTGAAAAATTTTGATGTACAGTACCGCAAAAAGTTTTTTTCGTTATAATGTTTGTTTTCCTCAAATCTTACATTTTTTGAAAACTAATAATTGCAAAACAATTGAATTAGTGTGCATTTAGCATTTTACAACACTTTTTTCATTCAAATCTAGAGTTTTTTTTTTTTTAATAGGTCCTATAAACATATGAAAGACAATAGTTTATTGGTCCTTTTCAAAAAATACTAGTATTTTTCCGAAAAGTCCTAATTAAAATCTACAACTTTGCCGAAGATACCAAAACAGTCAGAAAATCCCTTCTTAAGATACAGAATTTCATACATTTACATACCCATTTTGTATGATCAGCCCCCAAAATTGGATGGAGACTTGTAGGAAAAAACCAATTATACAATTTTTTTTTTTTTTTGACATGGGAAATGCATGGGCAAAGTTCTATCCAAATAAAAAAAATAAAAATTTGAAAATAGCAAAAAAAAAACGAAATGAAATGTTTTCGTGACACTCAGAACGATATTATTCGTAAAAGCATACTAGCCATTTCGTAAACCTTTTAACGTTAAAAAAAAAGAACATAAAGATTTGATTCAGCAAATCACGGTTTTTTTTGTGAATGTTTGTGCAAGTGCTAAGCACCCGATAGCAAAGTAAAATTTGTAATTTGTAATTTTTAATTTGCAAAAAAATGCATTTTGGGCACCCTGGGGCTTCCAAAATGCAAAGTTTCTCTTGAGCCCTGTTGAGGGTGCCATTTTGTTAAAGAACTTGTTAGTCGACGACTAACCTCGATTAACTTACAGCTCAGCCCTGAAGAAATCAAAAACACCCAAAAAGCATTTTTTTTTCGAAAATAATTATTCAGTTTTGAAACTTTGACGCCGTTGAAAACCCTGACCACCCAGTGTGAATACGAAACTGATGTAAACATTTTGGGCCACGTTCACAGAGTCAGTTGCAATCGTTTGGCCAGTCACTTGTGTTTTTTTCTGTATTCTTGGCAATTTGATTCGTGGAAACAAATCGTACTGAAATAAATGAGAAGTTCTTGTTATTTGATAAAATTTCAATCTGCTGAACTGTAGTGAATTTTAATTTATCACATTGGAATGAGTCAGTGAATCGGCTTTGAAAACTAAACCCAAACACAACTCGGCCGTCCGGAATGGCCGCAGATCCAAGGTAGAACTTCCATTTTGAGCAATCCTTTGTTTACGTTTTTTCTACGACGTAATCACACGAATCTAATGAAAAACATCTGTGCCCCGCTCTACACACAGGAAACGATCCCGCGAAGAGGAGGTGAACGAGTTCATGCCCCTGTCCAAGCGGATCAACAATCTGCATCTGAACAACGGCCAGCAGCACCAGGCCATGCATCACATGCCACTGCTCGAGGGCCACCAGACAAACTTTCCCCAGTGCGGAGGAGGTGGTGGCTCAAGCAGCAGCTCCGGAAGTACGTGCCATTCGGTTCCGTCGGGCGGAAGTTCTCCGGGCGGCGGCGTCGGCGGTCCCAGTGGGGTTGGTTCGGAAGTCGGGTTCACCGTCAACGGGGAACTACTCGGGGACTATTGTCCCGATATGGGTGAACACGAGAATCCACACTACTTTAATCGGAACAAGGTTCTGTACGAGTTGTACGTGGAGCGGATGCGACGGATGCAGTGAAGTGCTGGTTCAGCTTTATATCTATTTGTATTACTGAATTGCATTATTTATATTACTCTTATTATGCCGCTGCGAAAAAGTGTTTGATTGTATGGACTATGGTTCGGAGGATCCGTTTTAAAGGATATCTCTAATTTATACGGAAAGCTATGTTTAAGTTTTTGCAAACATTGCCGATTTTCATCAGTGACCAAAATTGATTAAAAACAAGTTGCATTTTCAGTGCTCATCTATTTTTAAGAAGCTCTACTAACAACTGTGTGATTTAAACATATTTATACAGAGAAAAAAAAAACAATAAAAGTCATTCAACTATGAATCTAAATAAATAAAAATCAGTTTTTTTTTCTTTATCATATCAAGCCGTTTTTTAAATTAACACTTTCACGACAAATTTTTTTTTCGAAAATTTTTATTTTGATTTTGTATTTCATTTTGAGCAACTTTTGTTCTACGAAAAATTTTACTTTCCTTTGTTTTATGTTTTTGCTGTTTCATTTTTTGTATTTTAATTTGCTTTTATCTTGTTTAGTTTATCTTTGTTTTTGGTAGTATTTAGCCTATTCTACCACCTCCTATAATTACATTATGCCTTTCTAATTTTTTAATGTTTTTATTGTCACTTTATCTGCTCTTAAATGGCAACATTATCATTTAAATTCTAAAAAAAATGCGTGGAGGAATAGTCTGGGACACTACAAAAATTAAAATATAGAAAATGTTAGTAAAAACACAGCCAAAGTTGCACAAAAAAAGTGTTTTCTTTGGCAAAGTCACATTAAACAAGTTAAACATAAATTTCAAAAAAAATAAGAGTTCTTTTTTTCTTTCTTTTTTGCTGCTGCTATTATACATTAAATCTTAAAATACAGGGTTGTTACGGGAAAGTCAAAAAAAAAACCGCGCCGACCGAAACCTCAATCCGCGCGAAATCCGCGCCATATACAAAAAATTGGGACCAACATTCCAGAAATGTTATTTCCAAAGAAAAAAAAATAATACAGAAAGTATTTTATTAAAAACAAGTACTTCCCGGCAAACTTCGTCCTGCCCTTTTTTGGTTTCCTGACGTTTCTTGCTTGTTTGCTAATTCAGCCTCCTGTGATCAAAATTTGATTTTACGCATCTTTTCCCATACAATCTGCAGATTTTCCGGAATCGGTTCCAGAGTGGCCAAAGGTGTAACTTTTTGGCGTAAGAACCTTGCTTGGACTTATACGAACCCAACGCAACAAAGAGCACCTCGATCCGACGTTCCGTGTTGAACTGATCCGCGTTCGAACAAAACCGTCGAAATTTTTTATATATATAGATATGAAACTCGTTTTATGTTTAAAGGAATGCAAGCAAAAAATCCTTTTAAAAAATACCTCAAGAGACATCAAGAAAAGTGTCACCAAAAAAAAAAAATTCTTTTTGCAAATCAGAGGGACACTACAATAATTTTGACCAATATACTGCCGTTCTACGCATAATAGTCCCTATCAGTTTTGGACGATTTTGACTTTATGACATTTTTAGGTTCAGTCTGATGTGAAGTTTAAGAAAAACACATAAAATCTGGTACTTTGTTCGGAAACTCATTAAAAACAACACCAAGTCTGTTTGTCCCATCGTCGTACTTCTACGTATATTTGTCCCACCAAGTATTTTCTTACACGGAATCATTAGTTTTACTAAGCATTATTTCTTGTTTACCTGTTGTATAGCAAGAGAATCACAAATAAGGGTTATAAACTGCTAACTGGGGCGATTAGGGACACATAGGGCTAATAGGAACCCACGAGACAATTATGCGTAGAAACACAGAAATCGGTCGAAAAATTTCAATCGCGTTTTTCTCAGTTGCACTTTTTTGAACATGGGACAATTATGCGTAGAACGGCAGTATAAACAAAATAGAAAATTATAAACCAATATAAACAAAATTTTAAAATCTAATAAATGAAATTTAACTTCAAAAATATAAGCTCAAAAAAAAATCTAAAATTTTAATATGATTAAATATTAGATTTCAATATTCTAAAAATTCAAAATCCATGAATTTTAATACAGATTGTATTCCAAATCACTCACTAAAATTTCATTCCGAAACAAATTACATTTCCAATATTTGAATTATTTTCTTCAAAAAAATTTAAGAATTTGATAATTTAAGAATTTAAGAATTTAAGAATTTAAGAATTTAAGAATTTAAGAATTTAAGAATTTAGGATTTTTAGAATTTAAATGTTATTTGAGATTTTTGAGATTTCCGTTTTTTTTTGCAAAATAGTTTTAAATTTAATATTTTTTAGTTTTCAAATTTTGATTTTTTTAATTTTAATTTTTTTTAAATTTTGATTTTTTTAAAATTTGCATTTTTTAAAGTATGAATTTTTGATTTTTTAGGTTTTTGGAGTTTCGGAATTTTTAAATTACGATTTTAGAAATTCGAATTTTTTTTAATCTGAATTTTAATTTTTTTTTATAAAACTATTAAAATATAAAAAAAAAATTCGGATTTTTGAAATTTGAATTTTGAATGATGAAGCATTAATTTTTGAATGTTCTGATCTTTTTTATTTTTCGCCAAGAATGTTTAAATTTAGAAAAAATATTTATACGGGTAAATCCCATCTAAAATTCAAAGGCAAATTGAATATATCCACTATAAAATTAAAAATAAATAAGGTTAAAAAAAACATTACTCAAAACTCAAAAGAAATTACATATCCAGAGCCGGATATATTAAGAAATGAGTTAAGTGTAGTAATAATTTTATTTAAGAAATTCTCAACCATACATTTAACAAATAATCTCTACATAATCTTCATCTTAATTTTTCGACGGTTCGTATTAAGAAAATACAAACAAACATTTTCAGAAAAAACGTTACTTAATCCACCCTTAGGTGGTTGGTGCCTTCCTCACATTTCTGGAGCAACATTTGAAAAGGGCGGACAAGCATTTTGACAGCTGGGACTATTTTGAAAATTCTGAGACAATCGGTAACTTTTCAACAAAACTCGAAGTGTAAAACAATAGCTGGCCTCCCCAGCTAGCTTTCGACACTGCGGGTTTTGATAAATAGCTACCGGTTGTCTTAGAATTTGCAAAATAGTCCCAGCTGTCAAAATGCTTATCCGCCCTTTTCAAATGTTGCTCCAGATTTAGAGGGTAATGCTATCCAAAATAGATACAAAAGGGCGGACCTTTCAGTGTTCTATCAACTTGATTCATTATTCATACCGTCAGATTGGGTATAGTCAGATCTTCATAATTCAGGGCTCTTATGTGCTTATAACTTTTGATAGGGTTGTCAGATCTGCAATCTATAAAACTCGTTGAAAGGTCTTTTGATTACCTATCCAACGACCTGTCGCATGATAGATCCGGACAACGTTTTCAACAATATATATGAGATCCGGCCTGAAAAAAGTTGATAAATAACACTTAAGTGCGTATAACTTTTGATAGGGTTGTCAGATCTGCAATCTTTTGAACTCGTTGCAAAGGGCTTTTAATTACCTATCCAACGACAGGTCGCATGATAAATCCGGACAACGTTTTCATCGAAATATATCAGATCCGGCCTCTAAAAGGTTCATAAATAACACTTTAATGCTTATAACTTTTGATAGGGTTGTCAGATCTTCAATGTCTTGGACGCGTTGGAAAGTTCTTTTGATTACCTATCCAACGATAGGTCGCATGAGAGATCCGGACAACGTTTTCATCGAAATATTCGAGATCCGGCCTCCAAAAAGTGCATAAATAACACTTAAGTGCTTATAACTTTTGATAGGGTTGTCAGATCTTAAATGTTTTTGACGCATTGGAAAGGTCTTTTTATTACCTTTCTAAAAATGTATAGCATGACGGGTTTTCTTACAAAAACCACCCTTTTTACAATCTTCCGGACTTTTGTTAAAATCGTTTTTTTAGCATAACTTTTGAAGTACTTTACTAAACTTCATAATTTTCAATAGGGACTTATGGGACCCCAAGACGAATCGAATGAGACCAAAACGGTCCAAATCGGTTAAGCCAGTTCTGAGATAATCGAGTGCATATTTTTTGGTGCACAGACCCACATCCCTACACACACACACACACACACACACACACACACACACAGACATTTGCTCAGAATTTGATTCTGAGTCGATATGTATACATGAAGGTGGGTCTAGGAGGTAAAACTAAGAAGTTCGTTTTCTGAGTGATTTTATAGCCTTTCCTCAGTAAGGTGAGGAAGGCAAAATCTTTTAATAAGAAATTGGAATTGCACTCAATGGAAAAAAAACAAATTCTCGTTATTCTTGATATTATTTTTCTTAATAACTTTAAAGTAATTCTATCTATTTATCTATTTATTCATAAAAATTGCCATCCGCGCGAGATCCGCGCCTGAACAAAATTAGTCAGCAAATCCGCGCCAAATCCGCGCTCTCCGCGCGAAACGCGCCATCCGCGCGATCCGCGCCGTCCGTAACAACCCTGAAAATATATTAAAGTGATAGAAATACCAATATGCAGTCAAGTGAGATCATTCTGATCAATTGGATATTTTTGTTGTACTATTTTGACCAGTGTAAGCCCTGTTTCTTCCAGGGTGGCCACTCAAGTCGGGAAATCGGGAAAAGTCGGGAATTCGCCAAAATCCACGAAAAATCAGGAAAAAGTCGGGAATTTGTGATATTTGTTAAAAAGTCGGGAAAAGTCGGGAATTCCAAGCATACCTGTTTGGAAAATATTTACAAACTCAAATTAAAATATTAAAATATTTTGTACACCTTTGAAATTGATTTCACTCATTTTGTCTTTAGCATCGAACATTAAATTTAGGCTTGGTTTCCTTATTTCAATCTGTATGAGAATGAAAAGGCTTTTTAAGACATAAGACGTTAAAAATCCTAATAAATTTTAGATGATAATTGTGGCATGTATTTGACCCAAATTTTCATAATATTTTATTTATTTTTTCGCTTGGCTTATCGAACAAGTGATAACATAACATCTAATTCCAAATAATAACAAGGCCAGCGTATCTAACATTGTTTTTAGTAGATTTAGTCTATTTCCATAAAATTTTTGAAGTATAAAAAAAATTCTGATGATTTATGTTTTTACTCTGAATCAAAACAATGGTTTAATTTTTGAAGTGAAGGTTTTAAGAATTTATTATTGGAATTTAAGTTTTTTTTACTTAATTTGTTAGATTTTTTTTAGAAATTTTGTCCATTGGTTTATATTAACTTTTTATAAAGAGTTTTAAAATTGAAATCATTCTTCAGATTAGAAATATCTATTTTTTTAGGTTCTGGAAAAGTCGGGAAAAAGTCGGGAATTGGAAAATGGGATTTGAGTGCCAGGGGTTTGAAGAGTACTTGAAGAGAATTTTATCCTACCGCGGTCCAAACTGCTATGCTGTAGCTATCTTGAAGAGCTCTTGTAGAACTCCTGGGAAAAAATGTTACTTGGGTGGTCACCCTGAACTTCCCTTTTCAAAAGCCTCTGTCATATTGATCAATACTGGCGCCGGCTACGACCCAGTCGTGTGTGTGTGTGTGTGGTCCAATCCAATACCCGCTGGCCGGCAGCGAAATTATGGGAAAGTATAATTTGTATCAGACTTGGGTTATGCTGATACAGCTTATCTCAGTCCCGGGTATTAGGTGGTGACAGCCCTCGCGCTGCTTCCAATGACCCATTTCAGAATGGCAGAGATCCTAGCGGCCCAATTCCGAGGTCATTGGGCATTGTCTGGCCCCGCCTAAACATAGAACAAGAACCAGACGGATCCTCGAACTATCTTTAAACTTCCAATCCCATCAGGCAAAACAGGGATCAGCGCGTATATAATGATGAATAAGTGGCATTTGGATAAAAACACTTTTTCTTCCTCTTTTCACGCGCGAAACAACGACGCAGGCCAAACACGATCGAAACAGGCCTTGCCTCGCAAAGAGCAACGACGAGACTGGCCAGCTTCTTTCAAAATCACTTTTTTCTTCTTTTTCTCCCGCGCGAAACAACGACGCAGGCCAAACACGATCGAAGCAGGCCTTGCCTCGCAAAGAGCAACGACGAGACTCCGCCGGCTACGACCCAGTCGTTAAGCAATATTTCTTTAATTTGGCAATGAAATTGTTGGGATGAATAACGAAGTGTTTAAAAAAAAATAATCTTCGAATTAACTGAGATGTTTTTTTATTTTTTATTTTTTATATTGAAAAAAGAGGAAATTCTTGAGCAAACTCTTTTAAATTTTTATAAAACTTCTAGGCAATTTAAATATCTCATGTAATTCTATTTCGAATTTCAAGAAAGGATTGTCATCATAAAGAAACGGAAATCAAAAAGCTTGTTTGTAATGATCTTTATATCCACATTTTGTATAATATTTGATAATAGTTTAATGTCTAGTAATATTTTCTGCATACAGTTAGTAGATCCAGCTCGCGAATCGCGTAGTCATAATGAATATTTATTCCACGAGCGCGCGCGCATCGCGCACACATTTTGTTATCTCAATTAAATCTGCATCAACAACATCATCATGATTGTGCTACAAACGAGCAACTACTAATATACTAATTATATAGTCTAGCCGACTTTTGTTATACTTATCATCGGAATTTTGGAAAAGAAATATATAATGCATTCAAGCGACAACTTACGGCGATCGGATGATTTGTTCGTAGGCGGCGAAAATCATGGCCGCCACCTCGACCGAGCGCGTCTTCAGGCTGAGCGTCGCGTCCGGACTGCCCGGCGACAGCTTCAGCTCCAGCAGCACCCAGATGTTGTTGGTCAGCTTGAGCGACTGGTACAGCATGTCCTGGCCCTCGACGTTCCGCTTGGCGATGGTGAAAATGTTGTTGGCGGTCATTTTTGCGGCGACGGTGTCAGCGGTGCCGGCGATTCCGTGCAGGTTGTACTGGATCTCGTTCGCTGCGGGGATTTCCTTCCAGGTGGTGAGGAACACGCGCTTGTCCAGCTGGCCGTCCTCGACGAAGAGGGCATTGCCGTGCACGAGGCATGCAAAGTAGAAGATGTCGACGTTGTTTTTGATGGCGACTTGGAGATTGTTGAGCGGGTCCATGCGCTGGACGGGGCCGGTGATGCCGAGCTGGAGGGATGCTTCGGTGGTTTGGGAGGGTTGGAGGGGGGCGACCTGGAGGGGGGATCCAGGGACGAGGCCGAAGCTGTTTTTGTTCAGCTGAATGGCGAAGTTGGTCATCGCTTGCATGGCCTTGTTGGTGAAGGTCATGTCCATGAAGACCTGGCCGTTGCGGCGCGAGAAGGTGCCTTGGATTTCGAGTCCTTTGCCCTTGTCGGCTGGTAGCCATGTTATTTTCGGGATTTGGATCATGTTGGTGGCCGCGCCCGAACCAATACCAAAGATGTCGCCGAGGAGACCTCCGGCTGCTGGAGCTGGGGCGGCGGCGGTGTTGTTCGTGGTTTCCGGGGCGGAGTTTGTGCCGAGAAGGATGTCCAGGCCGCCTCCGAGCAGATCTACGCTGCTGGTGTTGGCGGCGGGTGCGGCTGGAGCGGCCGGAGCTCCAATGTCCATCGAGAGCAGATCTCCGATGAGAGATTCCTGGTTTGGAATGACGGTCGCTTCGGCGGATGACGATTCTTCGCCGGCGGCGGAAGCCGAGCGGTTCGGCAGACTCTTGCGAACTCCAGCGCCGCGACCCTCGACGAACGCGGTCGGTGGCTTGTGGTAGACGCTGGCCAGCGAGCTGATGTGACAGATGAGCTCGTCGAGCAGGGTTGGTTCGAGGAGATCCGTTTCCTCCGAGATGAGTGGCTTGTCGGCCAGCACGACTTCCTTGGCGGCGGCCGGGTCGGTTGACAGGAGGCGCCAGTAGATGAAGCCACGATCGCGGAGATCCGGGTTGTCCGAGTCTTGCGTGGCCAACGAGAGGACATGCTGGACCAGTTCCTGGGTGTCGGTTGGGCGTTTCAAGAACAGTTTCACCACCGCAGTTAGGAGCTGGAGTTGGACCTGGGCGTTTTCGTCCTGGAATCCTTCCAGGAAGCTGTCGAGCAGCTCGTCCGCGTTGTCAATACGTTCGGCGTACTCACCGATGATCCAGACCATCGAAGCACGCGCTTCCGGCTCGTCGAGCGTGTCTAGATTCTCGCACAGAGTGCTGATGATGCTCTCGTACTTGTTGGGATACTTACGGAAAATGTCCTTGATGACGACGATGGCCTCCTGCACGACGTAGTTCACCTTGGTCTGGATCAGATCGAGCAGCGTGGACACGCACCGTTCGGCCGAAGGTTCAACCTTGATGGCGCAACGGCCAATCGCGCGGACGGCCTTGCGGACAAAGTCCACGTCCACTTCGGTGGCGTACTCCTTCAGCTCACTCAGCACCTGGGCAATGTTGCTCTGGTTGGCCAGCCGGATCATAATGTCCAGCTTCTCCAGCTTCACGTAGATCGGATCGTTGTACTTGACAAAGAACACCTTCATCTCGTGCTTCAGAATGTCCGGACGCTTCTGCACGATCAGATTGATGTTGCGCAGCGCAACGTACTGCACCTCCGGCTCCGAACTGAGCAGCGTCACCAGCGGCGGGGCCAACTTCTTCGTCAGCATGGCGCAGAAATCGCTATCCGAAGCCAAGATCTCCAGCAGCTTCATCAGCACCTTGATCGCGCTCAACACGACGGCGGCGTTCGCGTGGGCCAACCGGGGCGTAATTCGCTCGCAGATCGACTGCGCCTCGCGCTCGTCCTTGGGCGTGTAGTTGGCCAACGAGTCCAGGATGAAGACCTGTCCCCACTCGGTGCACTCGTTCAACGCCGTCAGCAGCTTGTTGATCGTCGCCGAGTTCATCTCCACCAGCGGTTGGCCACTCGCGGACGCCTCGTTGATCTCGCTCAACGCCGCCACCGCGTTCGCCACCACCATCGGGTTCGAGTCCGATAACAAATCCTTCAGCTGATCTAAGAAACCCTGATCCTCCACCTGGAATGGGGAAACGTTCTGTGTGTGAACATTGAGAGGGCGAAAAAAAAGAAGCGGAGAGAGAGAGAAAAACGGAAGGAACAGTTCAGAATTGGGCCCCTTTGTCCAGTTTTGCAGTTTGCAGTTAGTACAGTTAGAGTCGACCTTCTTCCTTCTTACCATCGAGCTCGAGATGTCGTACAGCTTGGCCACGCACACGGCCGCCGTCTTGCGCACGTACGGGTCCTCGTCCTTGAGGCACTTGCGCAGCGGCTCGCACAGATACTCGGTGATCTTGTCCACCCGGATGCAGCCCATCGTGCGCACGGCCAGCGCCCGGATCAGCGGGTTCGTGTCCTCGCAGTCCTGGAAGAAGGGGTTGAGGAATCGAAGAAATACTTGAAGTGTTCAGAGCAAATAAGGGACCTTCCGTTCGCTAAAACTGGAAACTCTAACAAAGCGCACAAACACACATTTGGGGGGTGGTTGTTTGTTCAGAGAGTGAAACGAAAGATTCGAGAAAATAAGCTCAAAAAACGTTTTTACAAATTGTTAAAGAGGGATTTTTTTTGTTGGAAGTGGTTGTTGTGTCGAAAAGAAAAATCGCCATGCAATCTCAAACTTCTAACGCTACCTACAAAAACGCTAACGCTAAGTGATTTTCCAATTCTCAACAAATCAGTAATGTTTTAAAGTAGTCAGTTGCGTTAGGGTGGAAATATTTACACAGTTTTCATTTCCCCTTGTTGGCTTTCGTTAATTTGAACTATTTACAGAGCAAAGCACAACTCTTTTTTTAAATTTTTTAAGCTTCTGGAAGATTTGCTAACATCGAAAAAGTGTTGAACAAAATTTAAAAAAAAATAAAAACAATCATTTGTACAAACAGTAACAACAACACCAGTAATAAAATTCGTAAAAAAAAATTATTGCACCAACATAAATTTAGAAATGGAAAATAAAACAAAACTAAAATATCACAATTATTTCCGCTACAATTTGCTAATGTTTAAACTTAGAAAAAATCGACAAATAGAAAGAGAACAGTGCGAAACACAAGAAAAGAAAATCTAAATGATGATGTTTTTTTTTTCTTGTTGCAAAAATTGGTACTGCTTGCTTGCGGTTTTTTTTTTGCTAGATAATAAAACTTATTATCATTACCTTAACGAGTTGAGAATGTGGCAAATCCTTACACAGTTTACATGAGTTATTATAATTTGATAATATTTTTTTTCAAGGTTTTATAAATATGTGGAAGCGATTAATACGAAGAAGTGTGTGTGTGTTGCGTAAAAGTTAAGCAGAGGAGATGGAGATTTTGTGGGTGAAAGCGACAAGAAAAGAGAGAGTAGTAACAAGGTGAGGAGTTGGCGAGTTAAGCGGTGGAGAGTTGATAAACGAGCAAACATTAAACAAATGCTGGAATTAAGAAATGAAAGGAACGCAAGCGACGGCGATGGTGCTAGCTTAAGAAAAAAACTTGGTGGTGAAACAAAATTAGAAAACTAACTTAATCCACCTATGTGGTTGATGCCTCCCTCACTTTTTATAAAAAAAGGGTTATATGAGTGGTTTGGACACATATTTCAGCTATTTTTTTTAGATCCAGAAAAAAAGTACATAAATAGCACTTAAGTGGTCATAACTCGAGACAGGGTTGCCAGATCTTGAATGTTCTGGACTCTTTGGAAAGGTCTCTTGATTACCTAACCAACGATGGATCGGATGATGGATCCGGACATCGTTTACATACATTTAAGTGAGATCCGGCTTCAAAAAGTACATAAATATCACTTAAGTTGTCATAATTCGAGACAGGGTTGCCAGATCTTCAATGTTGTGAACTCGTTGGAAAGGTCTCTTGATTATCTAACCAACGATGGGTCGGATGATGGAACCGGACGTCGTTTACATGCATATAAATGAGACCCGGAACTAGTTGTCGAAACTTCAAACAATTCAATAGCGATGTATGGGACCCTAAACCAAGTCGAATGAAACTGGTTTGATCAAAATCGGTCCAGCCAGTGCTGAGAAAACTTGGCAAGAATTTTGAACACATACATACATACACACACACACACACACACATACACACACACATACATACACACACACAGACATTTGTTCAGTTTTCGATTCTGAGTCGATAAGTATACATGAAGGTGTGTCTCTGAGCTCTTAATAAAAAGTTCATTTTTAGAGCAGGATTATAGCCTTACCTCAGTGAGGAAGGCAAAATTGATCTTTAAAAAGAATTGCAGCGAAGAACCTGTTCTTTAATATTATAGTTTGTTCGACTTATTTCATATAAATTAATATGGCATCAATGCTTTTGTCGTGTTTTATATCTGTTGTTGTTAATTGATCTTGGGTTATGCCCGTTATCAAACATCTAGTCACCACAAAAAAAAAGTTATTAAAAATTATTGTTTTGGTAAAACTAAGAATTCAGAACTTTTTAAATATTTTCCAACATTTTGAGGGATGTTTACTCTTGATACTAAAATTTCGAAAATATGGATGGAGAAATGAACAGCGATGGAAGAATCATCATCAAAAGAAAATCGTTTGACGCTCATCAAGAGAGAAAAAATCGGAAGGGAACAAGGCTCTCCTCTCTCGCGAACGAAAGATCAGTAAAAAGAAACTCAAAAAAACTTGATTATTCGGCGAAACATCTATTTAGATGGACAATGTGGACAATTAAAACTAACAGTTTTACTAGATAACACTGAAAAAAGATCTTAACTCAACAACAAACAGTCCGATCAACAAAGTCAAAAAAAAAAAATTGTAGGAATGTTTGTCAGCTTTTCGAAAATATCACATGTACCAGATTTGCACCATCCTAAACACTAGCGCAAAAGATTTTTGAGAATTAAATTTTTAGTAATAAAAAAAAATGAAAAAAAAAACTAAATCAAGAAATTTTTATTAACGTGTAGCTATTTTTTATGAAAGGTCTAAATCATAAACAACAACTTTGTCGAAGACACTAAATCGATCACATGTTCCCTTCTCAAGATACAGATTACCGAATAGGGGTCGTGCATAAACCACGTGGCGCCTTCAAATTTGAAATTTCCAGGGGGATTTCTCAGGGTTTTAGAATTTTGGAATATAAGAATTATTTAATTTTGGAATTTCAGAAGTTTATTGTTGTACAATTATTGTAGAAGTGAGCAACTTTAAAATTGTAGGAGTTTAGAATTTCAGATTTAAAAAAATAGCATTTTAGGATTTACGACTTTTAGCTTTAAAGAACCTAAGGATTTTATAAGTATAGAATTCTAGAATTTATCAATTTAAGAATTTTAGGATTTTAGAATTTGAAATTTTCAAAATTTTGGAATTAGATTTTTTAAGAAAAATAGAATTCTGGATATTTAGAGTAATACAATAATAAAATGTTTTATTTCTATTTTTGAGTTTATTTTTTTTAGAATTTTAGGATTTTAGAATTGAAGGATTGAAAATCTGGAATTCTAAAATTTAAGTATTTTAGTATGTTAGGATTAAAAAGTATTTGATTTTTTGAATTTAGGAATTGGATTTTCAGATTAAAGAATTCTGAAAAATTAGAATATTAATAGAATCAAAAAAAAAAAAAAAAAAAAACAGAGGACTTAAACATTTTTGGGTTTCTATAATTATTTTTTTTTTGCGTTTTAGAGTTTCAAGATTATAATGTTAGAATTTGATTTTTAAGAATTGAAGAATTCGGGAATTTTTAAAATTTTAAAATTTTAGCATTTAAGGATTTTAGAATCTCGAATTCTTAAAAAATTGAATTTGATTTTTTTAACTTTAGAATTCTTGATTTTTTGAACAATAGAATAAAAACCAAGGATTTTTTTTTAGTTTAGGATATTTTTTTTGCATTTTACGATTGTACAAGTGAAAAACTTGAGGATTGTTATTTTTTTCTTTAAGAATTTTGAAAATCAAAATAATAGAAAAAAATAATTAGACATTAACCCTCTACAACCTAACCCCGCCTTTAGACGGGCTTCGATCTAAAAAATCGCCAAAAATCAATTTTCCAATCGATTTTTGATCTTTAAAAAGCATTGGAAAGAAGAACTCTTAAAATTTTAGAAAATGCCAGGGTTGGAAGTTTAACTTGTTTTATGTGACTTTGCCAATGTTTTTAAAAATGACATTTTTATAGGGGTCAACTTTGGCTGTGTTTTTTACTAACATTTCCTATATTTTCAGTAAAAACAAGTATGCAGTATTTTTTGTAGTGTCCCAGACTATGCCTCTACGTATTTTTTTGCAATTTAAATGATGATGGTGCGATTCTATAGCAGAAAATGTGAAAAACATGCAAAAAAAGAAAAGAGTGACTGTGAAAACGTGAAAAAAATTAGATAGGCGAAATGTAATTATACTAGGTGGTAGAGTAGGCCAAATACTACCAAAAACAAACATAAACTAAACAAGATAAATGCAAATTAAAATATTAAAAATGAAACAAGAAAAACATAAAACAAGAGAAGTAAAGTTTTTCGTAGAACAAAAGTTGCTCAAAATAACCTCCTGAACACGGGAAAAATAAATATTTTTGAAAAAAAAATTTGGGCAGTAGAGGGTTAAGCAATTTTTTACTTTTTGAATCCTAGAATTATTGTTTTTAGCATTTTAGGATTTTACAACTGAACAATTTGAAGATTGAAATTTTTTGCTTTAAGAATTATGGAATTGTAGAATTCTGGAACTTAAATTTTTAGCATTTTAGGATTTCAAACCCGGATTTGTTAATTTTTAGAATTGGATTTTTAGAATTCATGAATTACAAAATAATAAAATTTAAATAATATTAATTTTATAATTTTGGGATTTTAGAATTGGAGATTTAAAATTTATTATCATTTCGATAATTTAGTATTAAAGAATTAGATAGTAAGGAATTTTATAATTATGGAATTCATGAATTCAGCAACTTCAAAATTTTGAGATCCCACACTTTTACAGTTTTTACATTTTTAGAATTAGGTTTAGAACTACAAAAAGTAAGAAATAATGAATCAACAAAACATTGAATTAAATTTCTAGTATTTTTGAATTTGGGTATATTTTTTGAATTTAAGAATAAAAAAATGGAATTTAAAATTTTTCTGATTTTTTTTATGTTAGCTTTTTCAAAATTTGAAATATTTTTTTTAGATTTTTGAATTTTGGATTTTTTTTTTGGAAAAAAATGCTTATGACTTTCCCTCTATTTTTCCAGAACTACCAAAGAAGTTTGAAAAAAAAAAAATGTTTTGCTTCTGATTCACGCAAAAGGCATGAAATGAATTTAGTTTCAATTTAATCAAAATATAACTCAAGGTCATCCCCAACAAATAATTTCCCTCTCCTCAATCCAAATGTTTACGTCTGTGTCGTAACTTTGTAGGTAAGACCGACAGCCTACCTTGAGTCGGTTTCATCTAGCTTTAACAGTTATCTTTCCCTCTCTCGATAAGACCAGATAAGAAGCCTGCAGCTTATTTTTATTTACGGTCCAGGAAGTTAAGCTCGAATTTGTGCAACATTTGAGAGTTTCCATTTGTCAACTTGTTCACACTGTTTAAACTAGCAATTAGAACATTCCTCACAGAAAGGGGGTGAAAAAGTGCAACGACTAAAAGAATTCCATCCGATGACCACCACTGACACCAATCAGCTGACTGATGGGGGGGTTATTAATTTTAATAAAAGTTTAAATTGATTCGCGCGGGCGCGCGCTCAATGCAGTTTTGTTCTGCTTTCCCTCGCTCGAGAATTGTTGGCGCGACATGTGTGTGTGTTTCGCAATTTCTCTTGGCACCGTTCCCAGCATGTGTGTAGTTTTTCGTTGCAGTTTTGGGGTTCCGATGATGTCTCAAGAATGTGGAAAGCAACCGAGAACTTTTTGAAACTGCGAGAGCGCAAACATAGACGCGTTAAACAAATGTGAATGAAGAGAGATGCGAACGAAAAGAAAAGACAAACAAAACAGCAAATTTGACTGAAGATGAATGATGGATTAGATGAATGGTTTGCGCGGCTTTTTTTGGGGTTGAACGAGGCTGACTCGAGAGCTCACCTTAACGAACGTGTTGACGGCCATGATGGCCATATCGGGCTGCGACTTGGCGTAGTTCATCAGGTACAGATAGACTAGCTTCTTCAGCTCGAGATTGTCCGTCTGCATGCAGTTGACGACGTCCGGGAAGAGCGCGGAAACGTCCTTGCCAACCGTCATGCTGGCGATGACCTAGAAATAGGCAATGAAAAAATTATTACGCATTCGGGAGAGAAGGGGAAGAGCCATCCCGTCGCCAGCCAACTTACCTTCTTGACCGCTTCCTTTTTCTTCTCCTTCTTGTCATTGTTGAGCTCGGATTTGAGCTCGAAGATTTCACCCTTTTTGGTGGTGGTAAAGTATTTGGAGTCGGTCATCCCTGGTGAGTCAAACACGCGCAGCCTGGAACGAAGGTTGGACAATCTGATTAAAACTTTACACCTTGAACACGCAACATCATTAGAAATAAGACAAGTACTGGATGGGTGCGATCGGAATCATGGTCATCTCCGGCTACGGCCGCCTTAGGCGGTCACACGCACAAAAAAAGAATCGATCAATCGACGGCCGCGAAAAAAAAAGAAGTTTTGTTTTGCTTTGCTGATGGTGCTGCAACTGCAGACGACGAATGACGACTCTTCTCGATTTGGAGAACAAACTCAACTACGGTACGCTACACGCAAGATGCAGTGCAGTGGCCAGAGTGAGGTTGGCAAACATTTCTAGCCCAGAGGAGGATATCTATCGGAGAGTAAGAGAGCGACCCCGCGTGTAGTTGGAGAGTGAGCGCGAAATCGTTCTCCGATATGAAAATAAAAGCACCGCGAGAAGTGCTGCATTGGCACCACCGTGTTGGAGAAGCGTTGTGGACACATGTTTTTGCTTTAAATAGGGGGTTTCTAATGAGTGGAAATGATGCAATTATTGAATTTTTAAATTTGAAGTGAGAAATATGATGCCGCAATCAGCAATTGATACTGTTTTGTTTTTTTCAAGAGTTATTTTTCTATCTATTTTCTCATTATTTTTTTTTTATCTGGATACTGAAATCATCCTATAGGAGCTAATGAAAAAAAAGAAGACCAGAGTATAGAATTTTATCTGAAAGATTAGAAAATTTCACAATTTTTCCAACATTGAAAATTGGAGCATTAGTAGCTCAGGGTGACCACTCAAATCCCATTTTCAAATTCCCGTCTTTTTCTAGACATTCTTTAAAGCTCAAATAATAGGCAGTTCTTATCTAAAGAATGATTTCAAACAAAAAACTTTTAAATGAAAAGTCAATATTACCCACCGCAAAAAAAAAATCTAAGAGAATTTAAAAAAAAACAACTGTAGGCTTTTTTTTGTAAATACAAAAACTGAACAACAAATAAAAAAAAATACTTTAAAAATGGAAATTCATTATTAAGATTCAGAGTAGAAACACAAACAATTAGTATTTGAAAAATAATCGAAAGTGCAACAATACTTATAACTTCCATGTTATTTTTTAAATTAGCAAACGTATAGTTTTTGATACTTCGTTTCAACTGGAAGTGACAAAAAGCTAAAAATAACTTAATTTAAAATTTCGTTCCCATTTTATTAAACTTCATCATCATTTTAAATCAAAGAACGGTTAAAACAAAATTGCTGTTATTATTCTTTCAACGGGTTAAGAAAAATGTCAAGGATTTCACAAAGAAATGTTTTTGCTTGGTTCCCTTTTGATTTTTGTAATTTTTGATATTGATTTTTTAATCAATGTTAATTTATCTAGTATTGAACTGTTTTTTTTTTAATGAAAATTCAATTTGATGATTTTATGTTTTCCCACTTATTTTAAGCAAAATGTTTGAAGAGACAAATTTATTAAACAATTTAGCAATAACTAAAAATTTCTTGGATTATTTTTTTTCCATTTCAATATTTCTTCATGTTTCTTCAATTTTGGATTTTATTCGACATTTAAGTTTTCCGAAAACTGAAAATCAAGCTTTATCTATAAGAGGTAAATTACCCATACTCACATAAAATGTTCAAGGGCAACATTTGGAAAAAAAACCCTATTTAAAATTACTTAATGAATTTAGTTAAGGCCGATGCACGTATTTTTCAAAGTTTTTGTCCCTCTGCTCTGGCCAAGTTTAAGGAGGGGGCAAAAAAATTTAAATAACAAGCCATAGTCTCAACATTTGAAGTAAGTTACTAAAGTAGAATTGAGTGAATTCAATTTGAAAATTGTACAAAATTATTCGAGAGTTAAAAAATCAGTTTCAAACTAGTATGCTTAGAATTCCCGACTTTTTGACAAATAATCAAAAATTTCCTACTTTTTCCCGATTTTTGGCGAATTCCCGCCTTTTTCCCGACTTGAGTGGCCACCCTGGTAGCAAAGATATCGTCATTTGAATATTTGACACTATCAGAAAACATAATTTCCAGAGTTGTGTTTGAAAAATGTAAACTATTGAAAAAAGTTTGTGAAATGTTTTTTTTTCTAGAATATTTACCTAGAAATGAACACACTTTCCGTTTTTTTTAGTAGCATACTTTTCAGTACACTCTAAAAATACAAAAAAATAGAATTTCATTTTTTTTGTGATCAAAAGTGAAAAACCGTTTTTTTAAACTGTACCTCATTTTTGCTTACCTATACTTACAAATTTGTCGGGTACACCAAATCGATCTGAATTTTTTTAGAAAGTTTTCAATTCCTTTGCAAGATATAGATTTTTAAAAACTGTTTTAGCAATTCTGTATGACCACCCCTAAATTTGTATTAAGAATTGCATAGACGAATGAATAATTAAAAAATACGAACATTTTCATCAAAGAAGAAAACTGCTGTGTATGTATGTATGATCCCCATACCCACAGGTAACTTGGTCCTGAAACATATGTGAGCGTTATCCCTCTACAACCTAACCCCGCCTTAAGACGGGCTTCGATCTAAAAAATCGCAAATAAAAACAATTTTCCAACCGATTTTTGATCTTTAAAAAGCATTGTAAAGAAGAACTCTCAAAATTTTTGAAAATTTCAGGGTTGGAAGTTTAACTTGTTGAATGAGAGGGGTCAACTTTGGCTGTGTTTTTTACTATCATTTCCTATATTTTTATTAAAAAGAAGTATGCAGTAATTTGTGTAGTGTCCCAGACTATGCCTCTACGCACTTTTTTTGCAATTTAAATGATGATGGTGCCATTCTATAGCAGAAAATGTGAAAAACATGCAAAAAATTTAAAAAGTGACTGTAAAAACGTGAAAAAAATAGATAGGCAAAATGTAATTATATTAGGTGGTAGAATAGGCCAAAGACTACCGAAAACAAACATAAACTAAACAAAATAAATGCAAATTAAAATACAAAAAATAAAACAAGAAAAACTTAAAACAAGAGAAGTCAAGTTTTTCGTAGAACAAAAGTTGCTCAAAATGACCTCCTGAACAAAGGAAAAATAAAAATTTTCGAAAAAACAATTTGGGCAGCAGAGGGTTAAGTGAACAATTCGATCATCTTTTACTCCGTAACCTGTGCACCCATGTGCATAAGTTTTTTTTGCATGAATTTTAGTGCTACAAATACCGGCGCGTAGATCCAAATGGTTTCCCTCATCCCTCTCCAAGCGCCGGAAATTTGTAGCGGGTGTAGGGACACTTCGCATAGACGCCCTTGCTTCCATCAATTCTCTGAGGGTGTGGAGCGACGAGAAATTACTAAGCGTGCCCCCTCAGTCGAACCTTCATTAGAGAAACAGGCAAATCACAATTCACAGCGAACGACCAAGGGCACACTCTATCGCGTTTATAGTAAAATGGCGTAGTTGTCTTCGGGACCATCCATAAACCACGTGGACACTTCAGGGTTGGGGGGTAAGCGATTGTTCACGCTCCATACAATGAAGTTTTTTTTGTATGGTCAATTGTCCACACGTTCCACTTGAATGTTCACTTTTCTTGAGTTCTTGTCTTGAATCTGGCTTGATAAGTAGAAATTGCGGCAGTAGATCTGGTACCGCACGATATACAGAAAGCAACACACGACTTTGAAGTGGCAGGACGATGATCATCTCCCACACTCAACTGGGGTGAATCGGGACTAAAGTCTGAATAGGGAAAGCAATTTTACGAACACAGCTGAAATTTGGAAAACGAGGCACTATTTTTGTTGTTCCATGTGTGTTCTATCCGAAACCAGCAAAAAAAAAAAAAAAAAAATCCAAATATTGTGCAGTAATAAGGCTAAAACAGCTGCTGCCCTAATTCGCACCATGTGTCCTGATTCTCCCCAGATGACGGTAGTCCTCAAAAGCTTAGAATACTAAAAATATCAAAAATCTTGGGTATAACAAATAAGCGTTTCCAAAAACGGATAGCACTGTACTTATCGACCAACAAAGTGCGAGTAAATTTAAAAGTTTAGTTAAGTACGATTTCAAAAGTTATGCTTAACGATTTTGGCTAAACTTCGGAAGATTGTAAAAATTGTGTTATTTTAGGAAAACCATCATCATGTTATTTTCAGTAGATAGGTGGATAATGTAACGTTATTATAAGATTTATAGATTTGAAGATATCAAAATAGGGAAATTTTTTATGAAAATCATGAAATTAATAGAGAATCTATTTCAAATTCATAATTCTCGTATTCTTTAGAGATTCAATTTGCTTTTTATACAATTTAAAGAATTGTGAATATCGAAAATAAAAAAAGTAAAAAAAAAAATAAGTTGAAGTTTAATTTTTGTTCCGCCCGTATGGATCAATCAGAAAATCAATTTCGCTTTCATAATGGAATTCATAGAGAATCTCTATGAATTTCATTATTCTTTTCTGAGAATAAATTTCCCGGGAATGTTATAATGACGAATGGGATAGAACCGCTTGCACAACCGCTGCTAACCATTTGTTTTTTTTTTAACGATTTCTTAACAAGTCCAAACTCTCCATAAACCCAAAATTCTTATCAGCAAAGATGCACATCCAGAACGCGGATTTGAAATTCAAGTACCGAGATTGCATACAATTTCACATCAAAACAAGTATTTTCTCAACACTGATACAATTTTAATTTGTTATTTGTAGGGGTTCTTTTTTGGTAATGAAAGCCTGTTAGTGAATACAATTTGTTTCCGATCAAGGAAGTAACGTTGAAGAAAATGAAAATGGATAATTCTTTGATTCAAACAAATCATCAAATTTGTTAGTTTTTTTTTTGATCAATTGTAAATTTCCGGGTAGTTCCTTCCTTGACTTGATACATAGTTTAACTAACAAGTTATCGTACCCAATAAAATAACAAATTATAAATTATAATTATCGAGAAATAAGAAAGAAATGAGTTTACCGGTAACATAAAGTGAAACTTTCGCAGCTGTCATGATAAACTTTACAGCAACTGGACATAAAATTGCATTTTCAACATCTCGACAGCTAAAACTAACTACAGCAAAAGAGTTGAAATTGTAGAAGGCTCAAAATAAACCTAGATTAGATTTTTCAGTCGTTTTAACAATGTTAGTTTTTTCTTGGCATCCATTTCCGCTGGATATTGCCTTAGCCACTTCTTCGTTCTAGGAGTTATTCGTAAAGTCATCAGGCCGATCTTCATTACGTGATCCTACGAAATGCCGTTTATGTTGTTTACAGTAATAGAATTGAATTTGACTTTTATGCAATCAAAATTTGGTTTGGAAAATTTTAAAATTTGAAGCAGATAAATTTGAATGATTGTGAAATTCAGTTCAGATCTTGAACTAGGTTTTGATGAGTCAGCGACATACGGAGCGATCATAAGTTCTGATAACAAGTGGCGAAAGTGGGCACTTTCCAGCGAAAGAACCACTTTCCGCTTATAAAAACATTACGCCTCCACGAACTCGTCGTCGTCGTCCAGCAAGACTGTCAAAAGTGGGAGCGCACGTAGAGGAGAAAAATCGATTCCAAATCAGCGACCACCACCGAATCATCATCATCCAGCGCCCATCGGAAAAGGTCAGCGTTGTTTTTCGACGATTTCCTCTTAAATAACACCCGCACCGGCGAAATCTTGGTTGCACTTTGTAGCACGACACTTGAGCTGCACTTTGATGCACACTGGGGACGCGAAATTAGCGTTTTATTGCCGGAAAACTTACTTTTTATCCAACGAAAATACGCCCGTCAGCTTTTCCTCTTTATGTCACCCACTTTTCTTTTCTCTTCTGACGCGTTGACAGAACGGCAGAAAGCAGTGACAAGGGAGTGGGCAGTTGTGTTCGAGTCGCGCAAGAACTTTGGGGTACGTTCGCGAATGAAGCGAGGGGTGATCCAGAAATAAAACGGATTTTGAACCGATCGTTATGATTAGGTACACCCTTACCAAAAATCATGATTTTTTGAGTTCCAAATCCCACTTTTCATACGATTTTTTGAGTTCAGGTACTACAACTATAAAAATGGTTATGTGGGTTGAACTGAAAAAATCGTATGAAGTGTGGGATTTGGAACTCAAAAAATCATGATTTTTGGTAAGGGTGTACGGTTAGACTGGTTGCAACGCGGCTCTACTTTGTTCTAGCTGTTTCATTTTTCAAATAGAACTGAAACAGACCACCCGTAAGACTGTCTGCAGCGCGAAGTTTTATAATTGTTTCAAATTGCGAGCAGTTTTAAATTTTTAGAACTGGCGGAAATGAAACTAGAACACGATGCTCGCAACGCGCTGATCTAAATGTTGTTTCAAAAAATGCTTTTAATTGTGTGCGTATGATTATCGACACAGCATCATAGTGTGTGTGTAAGAATACGTGGATATCTCTATATATCTGATTTTTTTTGAAACTGAGTTCTATTCCAGTTCCAAATCGTCTCACGTTTGAAACAAACTCGTCGAGCAGTTTTATTCCTGTTTCAAAATACTGCTCGAAAAATAAAACTGCAACTCCGCGTTGCGGGTCGTCTGTTTCAGTTCTATTTGAAAAATGAAACAGCTAGAACAAAGTAGAGTCTAACGCGGAGTTGCAGTTTTATTTTTCGAGCAGTATTTTGAAACCGGAATAAAACTGCTCGACGAGTTTGTTTCAAACGTGAGACGATTTGGAACTGGAAAAGAACTCAGTTTCAAAAAAAAAAAAAAAAAAAAAAACAGATATATAGAGATATCCACGTATTCTTACACACACACTATGATGCTGTGTTGATAATCATACGCACACAATTAAAAGCATTTTTTTGAAACAACATTTAGATCAGCGCGTTGCGAGCACCGTGTTCTAGTTTCATTTCCGCCAGTTCTAAAAAATTAAAACTGCTCGCAATTTGAAACAATTTTAAAACTTCGCGCTACAGACAGTTTACACTAGTTAATGTGTCTGAATGGAGCACCCCCAGTCGAGCAGTTTTTGACAGTTCGCTCCATAAGAAATACATTGTAGAAAAAAGCAAAAACTGCTCGAATGGAAATGCTCCATTGGAGGTCCCTTATTTGTAAAATCCCAGAAATTGCAAGACAATCTGCAAAATCTGATTATTATGATTTTTGAAAAATTTCGAAGATTTACAGAACTCATCATCCTGAAGGGTTAACGTTGTTTATACAGCAATTCCCACAGAAAACAGCATGAAAAAAAGTTCTCCGATCGGGCTCAAATTTTTTCTGGAGATTCCTTGACCGAAATAGGCTCATTTTTTTCGTTTGGCCATTAGGTTGACCTACGCCATGTTAGGGTGGTCCAAAAAATTACCATTTTCGTTGATTTTCGCAAAAACCACATTAAAAAAAAAATTATAACTCCGCGCCATTTCAGCCGATTTAAGCAGTCTTGAACACAAATGAAAGGTCATTAGATAGGCTATTAAGGAAAAATAGTTTAATAGTAGTTTTCAAAGTATTTGAAAATTCATAAAAACATTTTATAATTTTGCGCAGTGGTTCTCAATCCTTTTCAACCCATTCCATTCTTTAATTAACAACATATTGGTATCAATGCATAAATATAAATGTCATAATTTTGACAACAATGTTTGTAGAAAGATTCAATTTATCACATTTTTTTAGGCTCGCAAAAATTTACAAAAAAAATTGCATTTGCTAATTTTTAAGAGAATAAGCCATTTTAATTTGACTAAAATTGGGTCGCAGAATTCAAATTTCATGTCGAAAGAAAGAAATAAATAAATATACGAAAAAAATTATGTTTTTTTTATGATTCGGCTAATTAAAACTTCAGATAATTGAGGCTTCGGATAATCAAGTCTGGACTGTATAAATGGAATGCGAAACCTCACGTAATATATTTATTTGTTAAATAATCTTTTTCTAGCATTCCTGTATTTAAATACCCTCATTTTTCATCAGTCACAGGCAGCAATTTTGACTACCGTCACCTGGAGCGAATCGGGACTACAGTCTGAATAGGGACAGCATGTTTTAGAACACTTAAAAGCATCAAATTTGGAAATGAATGAACACATTTTGTTGCTCTGAATCTGGTCTAACCGGAACCACTTCAAAAAAGCAAAATATTAGACTGCAACGTTGCTTAAACTGCTGTCCCAATTCGCCCCATGTGTCCCAATTCGCCACAGATGACGGTACTATTTTCTTTAAAAAAAAGGTTATTGTGTCAAATAACTTGCTCAGGTTTAAAAGAATGCAAATTCTATACGAATTTTAAAGAATAGATTAACTGCCGCTCTAATCTAGTCCGTCCCATATGTAAAAACAGCAAGCCGAGAAAAACGCAAAACAAATTTGTCCCACCCATAAGGCTACGTGTTAGGATTTTGCGAATAAATGAAAATTTCTACTGTTTTCTGGAATAAACTACTATATTTTATTAGTTTTTTCTGAAAGTTCACATGATTTTGAACCCAAACTGCATCATTAACTCAAAATTGATTAAATTAAATATGGGACGGACTTGAGGTAAACAATTAAAAACACTAAATTTCAAAATTCAAGCTTGAACCTCTTGAAGCTTGAAAATGCATAAATCAGCCTCATACCTCGCATCATAAAGTGTATTCTGAATACAGTCCAAAATAGATTATCCAAAGCCTCGATTATCCGAAGTTTCGATTATCCGAGATTCGATTATCCGAAGGTTTTTATTGGACTTCAGATGATCGAATCACGATAAACAAAATTGTTTTTTTTATTTTGGATTTAAAAATTCTAAATAATTTAAGAGTAGCTTATATGAGTCAAACTTAAGCTCAACCATAAAAAAAGACAACAAAAAAAATATTTTTTTGCCCCCCTGATTTTTTAATTGATAGGGATCAGAAATTGATAAAAAATAAAACTGAAAAACTGCAAATTGAAAATCATCCAAAAAAAGAACGGCGCATGATTGAAACAAACCCAAAACTCTTGGAAAAACTCCCATTTTTTATTATTTTTATAAATGTAGAAACTCTCAAAAAATTTATAAAACTATTTTTTTAAAAGACTGGTAATGTTTAAGGAAATAAAAAAAAAAACTAGGAAAAAATTTAAAAAAACATAACACTTTTTTGTTTTTAAGTACCTATGTTTGGATTCATGTTCGACGAAATCAGTCCTTCGATAAACATTTCTATGTTTTTAGTTTATGTCATCTTTATTTCCAAGGCTGTTCGGCTTAGCACCTTAGACACCTTCAAAGATGTGAAGTGAAGTCAAATTGCTGGACGAAATAAAATTAGGACTAGTTTCAGTAAGCAAGGAAACTGGACAAGAAAAATTGTTTGTTTTAGTTTTATACTTTTTGAGACATTTTAATTTGAAATAACAAAACCAAGAAAAAAAAAATATAAAAACCCACTGGTTCTATAACGTGGGCGTTAAAGAGTTAAATGGGAAGTACATTTTTTCTATATTGCTTGTCCCTTACTTTTTTTAATTTAAAAAAATCTTTAATTATAATCACAATAATTCATTAAAGTTGATAAAAATCATGCGTCTCCATATTCTCTTTACAATCACCCTGTGCTTCACCATCCGAAAGCTCATTCAAGTTTTCCACTGTCAAAGTATTGGTACAATCATGTCATCTCACCACCATCACCAACACACACAAAAAACCATCCACCCACCCACAACACACAGCACGGCGTGAGTGTGACACGATTTTCTCCCCCACTCACAACGACCAACTTGAGAGCTTTTCCACTCTTTTATCCTCTCTCACCTGATGCTTTCACGCTTTTGCTTGGTTGGTTGGTGGAAATTCGTCGAAAGGACGACTTTTCATTCCATCGGAGGATTCGTCCGCGGGTGGACGTGCGTCGAGTTTGTTGGCCGCGAGTTTGTTCAGTTCAAAGAGAAATAAGAGAGAGTTTTGTAAAGGACCTTTGAGGTGAGCATCCTCGAAGTTTTTGGAAAAGGGGGTGAGTTGGTGGTTTGGGTGGATGGTTTTTGGGTGGTAGTGATTCTTAGAACCACACCATTCACAAAATTTTCTCCTTCTTCAGGGCAGTCTGGTGAGGAAAATGGCGCCGTTCGTTGGGTTCTGAGCAAGTGCTGCTGAAAAGAGTGTGTGTTTTTTCGCGGTGGAGGAAATGCGCTTCGAAGTTCAACAGATTATTGGAAATCTTCCAACGGGTTGGTGGTGAAGCTGGTGATTGTTGAATGTTGGTTGATGGGTGCAGTGCAAATAGTTTAAAAGAAGAAATCTTGCACAGTGGAAACCTTTTTGGGGTTGGTCTGTTGATTCAACGCACATACAAGTTACACAAAGGTTTTTGGGAGTGAAAAATTTCCGATGGTTATCTGTGCTGAAGGGGGAAGTCGTTTCACGTGACCTAGAGTGGATGTTGGATCAAAGGTTGAAAAGGCAAAAGGTTTTCCAAGCCGTAATAAGTGAATTGAAGAAAGAAAAAAAAGCTGAAACTTGAGAAGTTTTTCCATCAAAATTGTCACCTCGTGTGTGGTTCAGGTGTTGAACGTGTGAGCTTTGCCGTGAGCACCGTTTGGTGAGAGGAACTTGCACCACACTCGGAAGGGATATCCGTAACACCAACACCACCAGCGAGATCATCGAGCGCAACAGCAACAGTCTAGACCAAAAAGTAATGTCCTAGCTCTAATATTCTTTTGAATGTACACATTAATGTGGTATCATTATTGTTTAAGTTCAAAGAAGGGAGTAATTTCATCCACGTTAATACACTAATCATTGACTAAGCTTTTATTGACGCCCTTGGGGGAAAGTTAAAATAAACAAAAAGCTTTCGAGCTTCCACAAAAAAAAAAAAAGAAAATTGGTCAGAAGATAAAAAGTGGATGGAAAATTCGAGTTTTCGTCACACCACCGCCAACGCCACAACTTCCCGTAACCTTGATTACGTCATCGTTGCTAATCGTGCAGTCTCTGCCGCCAGCATGTTGCTGGTTGTGCGTGGGTGGCACCACGTACTGGCATTAAAAGAGGCACTATTGCCGAACAAGTGTGGTCCTTCGCCAGGGTGGACACTTGAGTCCCATTTTGAAGGTGCTGGAACCACGGATTCATGAAATTGCAAAAAACTGTTTAAGCAGAAATAAAATTTCAAGAAAAAAAAATTCGAAAATTGAAGCTTAAGGAAAATATTTCAGTAAAAAGTTTTATTAAATAATGAAAAAAAAAGAAACGATTTTGATATCAATAATTGTTTTATCGAATAATATGTTTTTGCATAAAAAAAGCTTTTATTTTTAACTGTAAAAAAAATCTTGTTAACGAAAACCTTATCCCGGCAAAAATACGAAATACGCTAATTTTATTGACGTTTATCGACGAAAACTTCAGCCTCCTAAAAAAAATTTTTTGAAACATAGTAATTTTAATATTATCTCTGCTTAAAATTTTACAAAATATATTTTTTTTAATTTCAATTTAGAATATGGGTATCAAATGACGCACAATTCTTTATGGATTTTATCTTTAATAAAAAAAAAACTACACGTCATGATTTTTTACTTTAAAAGTACAAATAAGGCTGGCACAAATTTTATTTAAAGTTTTTGTCTCCCCTTCTCTTCTATGTTGGCCCGAAAAATAAGGGGACAAAATTTTTTTTTTTAAAAACTTCAAAATTTTAATGGAAATTTAAGTGCAATCAGCTGAAATCATTTTAAAATGCATTCTCCTGCGTTTTTAATAATGTTTAGCATGTTTGGGTTGATTTAAACATCTTTGGAATTTTCAAAAATTGTCGATGTTTATTATCGCAAAAAGTTTTTTTTTTTTGCTAAAATTTTTGTTTTCGTCAAATCTTACATTTTTTTAAAACTAATGATTGCAAAACAACTGTACTAGTGTAAAATGCATTTTAAAACACTTTTGCCATGCAAATGTTGAAACAATGGCTTGTTATATCAATATTTATATTTTTGTTATTCAGAGTATGTTTTAAATGCGTACGGAATAGTATGGAATCATACTGACCTTGGAAGAGAAGTGTTCAAAGAACTTCAAGAAGAAGTTTTCATAAAATTTTAAAAATTCAACAGGTTAGTTAACTAGAATTAAGAAAATCTTGATAAATAGCATTATTTTAATATTCTCAAGGTGTCATGATTTTCTCAATGGAGATGAGTTCGAATCGGGAATCATTTTCGGGTTTTTTGGACAATTTTCCACTAGGATACCATTAGTTTGTAAATAATAAATTGTATGTGTTTTTGAAACACAATTAAAAAAAAACTCAAAATTTATAGGCATTTTCAGTAGAACAAATTTCATATAACATGAGAAAACTTTGATTTTTGCTTCAAATTTAATTTGAAATGCAATATAAATCAATAATTTTGTAAACAAAACTAAGTTTCAACAATTTTAGACGAAATGCCGACTTTTTAAAAAATTAACTTAAAATTAATATGATTTTTGTTAAAGAAGTACATATATAAACTTAGTTAACTAAATAAAAACATTAATTTTGTTCTTAAAAACACTAGCAGCAACCTGAGTGATGGAACATTAGACGTAAAAATAAAATTTGACCACTTTTAATCTGATTTTAGCAAGAAAAACGGTGACTATCACAGTCACCTCGGAATTCAAAATAAGAATTTTCAAAGCATCTGTTTTTTTAAAACACTATTGAAAAAACTTTTTAACAAAAAATAGTGCAGGGACCTTGTGTGCCAAGTATCCCAGTATATGTTTTAAAAGTAATAATCTTTAGAAAAACTGTAAAATATTCCAAAAATAAATTTAAATTCTATCAATGTCACCCCGGTTTACGATACTCAACAGTCGTAAAATTCACAATTTCCAATGCAAATTCACCGTTTCTCAAATAAAAAGTGGAAATCCGCTAACAGCCAAGAAATTCCCACCAATGAAAGCTTAGCCAAACGGTACGCCCTAAACTATTTATCCATTTCCCATGGCATTAGACAAACCTTAACTAAAGATGAGTAAAAATTACAAGAAAATTATGCGCTCATTCTCATTTAGCAATTTTTAACAATAATTGTAACAATTTGTAAACTATTTGGGTTTATTTTATGTTTATTTTATGTTAATTTTTTTTTGATTTTTTGCATTGAATTGAAATTAGTTAAATTTAGGGTTTTTTTTTTTTTTTCAAAATCGATGCCCCCTTTCTCTTAATACTAGTAAAAATTGGGGGATATCGTTTTTTTTTTTAATTTTGATAAATTTTCTGTTGTAAAAAAAATCGAATTGATAAAAACCCACCATTTTTATATTTTTATCGGATTCATTAGTTTAACGACAATAATGTTTTATTTTTTAATCACACCAATTTTTCAAATATTTTTTTTGATGGTTTACATTTATGCAAGGATTCTGAATGCTCCAAAAAGACTCATACATTCGCGAGCACAAATTGAACGCGACGCAAAACTGCTCTGATGTATTCCTACAGTTTGTCACTTCCACACCAATCGCTACTCTCTCTTTTGCTCCCCCTCTCACTCCAATCGGGTATATAGCTCAGCAAATGGCTCAAGGAGACCGATTGCGTTATGTTGCTCAAAGCTGACTGAAATTGTTCACGATCGGCTTTGTTTTCATAATTTATTAAACTGCTTAAAATCAATGTTATCAAAAATATTTTGAATTTTGTGAATAACACAACATTGTCATTGAGTTATTGTAGAAATTTTAAAAAGCTCCCACCGACTTTTCGAAAAAATCGCAATTTGACGACTTTTTTCTAATTTTTCAACTCAAGTGGCCACCCTGCGCTGCGGTGCCATAATTTGGTTATGTTTCCCTCCCCCGTATTAGTGTTGTGGGTGGTGGATTGGGTTGCTGCATTTTTAATTCCACCCAATTCCCGTGATTTGTGGACGACCGTGTGTGTCTGACGCAATTTAGCCGAGTGTGAAAGTATTTTTAGTTAATTGATGTTATAGTTGGAACTGAACGAATTAAAAATGCAGCGGTTTAGGGAGGGGAGAAAATAGAGTTTTAAAACAATACTCCACAACTTTTTCAAGAAGCTTCACACTGAGGATGTCGATTCCCACTTAAACTCATCGGTATAATAAACCATACTCGAGAACCGTCAGAAAGCACGTTTTAGTTTCGCGTTAAAAATTTATGCCCCACATAAAATCGCTTCATTCAAGTGTGCAGTTGCACGATAAATACAGTACGATTCCATGGAATCACTTCGAGTGCCATTTGATGGTGCTTTTCCTTCGGGATATCAACTGAAGCTTTTTTTTCTTCTGTCTGATATAAAAATATCGCTAATGGACATCGTGGGTGCCGCGGTATCAAGCATCTGTTTTGACGAAACTATACTTTTGCTAAGTTATTCATTTTGTGTCTTTCATTTTGTGGAGCTACTTTTGTATGTGGACCTTTCGGAAACAATTGCTGTCGGAAGAGGAACGAATCTCTCTCGAGATTCCTTTTTCCCATTATATATCATTTTCCCATTCAGAAAAGTCCTTTATGTAGCAGCAGCACCACCACCAGCATATGTGGGGGCATTTTTCAAGAAAACTTTTCTTTGATATGTGCCAGAAGCAGACGTGCCATTTAGTAGAATTTTGTTAGGGTTCCTATACAACGGTGCATTTATGTTCTTTTTTTTTCGCAGAACATTGTTCCTGACGTTTGCCAAGGCATGTGGAATAATTTATTCCATTATGAGAGATCATTCTTTTTTTTTCATTTTACTTGCTTTTAGAATGTTGGAGGCTGTTTCGGATTTTTTCGCGTAATTAGTAGAAAATTTACTACTCAAAAAAAAAAAAAAAACTGAAATGCAAACAGGCATAACAATTTTAAAAATTAGATTTGAATATTTTTGCTGTAAATCTTACAGTGCCAGATGTAGAGCACAAACGATGCGTGAAACAAAGCATCGTTATTGTGCAGGACAATTAATTTTATTTATTTGAACGATGTAAAAAAATACGCCCAAACAGTGGCCTCGATTTGGGAGGCACGTAATGGTTCGTTGATTTTTATGTTATTTCGCTATGTGTAATAAAACACTGCAAATTCTAAATTGTTTGAATGTGTTTTGAGAGCTGTCCTCAATTTATGTTCTAAATTATATTATTTAAAATGTTTATTTTTTGCTAGCAGAGTTTTTGATTTAAATAGAAAAAAAAAAACAAACTAAACCCACCTACGTGGTTGGTGCCTTCCTCAAATTTTTTAATACGCATATTAACGTTGCACATCAACCAGAGCTTTTTGCACCAAGATTTCAAAAACAAAACTATGCAATTATTTGTCAATTTCATCAATTTTGTAAATTTTGTAAATTTTGTAAATTTTGTAAATTTTGTAAATTTTGTAAATTTTGTAAATTTTGTAAATTTTGTAAATTCTGTAAATTTTGTAAATTTTGTAAATTTTGTAAATTTTGTAAATTTTGTAAATTTTGTAAATTTTGTAAATTTTGTAAATTTTGTAAAATTTGTAAATTTTGTAAATTTTGTAAATTTTGTAAATTTTGTAAAGTTTGTAAATTTTGTAAATTTTGTAAATTTTGTAAATTTTGTAAATTTTGTAAATTTTGTAAATTTTGTAAATTTTGTAAATTTTGTAAATTTTGTAAATTTTGTAAATTTTGTAAATTTTGTAAATTTTGTAAATTTTGTAAATTTTGTAAATTTTGTAAATTTTGTAAATTTTGTAAATTTTGTAAATTTTGTAAATTTTGTAAATTTTGTAATTTTTGTAAATTTTGTAATTTTTGTAAATTTTGTAAATTTTGTAAATTTTGTAAATTTTGTAAATTTTGTAAATTTTGTAAATTTTGTAAATTTTGTAAATTTGTAAATTTTGTAAATTTTGTAAATTTTGTAAATTTTGTAAATTTTGTAAATTTTGTAAATTTTGTAAATTTTGTAAATTTTGTAAATTTTGTAAATTTTGTAAATTTTGTAAATTTTGTAAATTTTGTAAACTTTGTAAATTTTGTAAATTTTGTAAATTTTGTAAATTTTGTAAATTTTGTAAATTTTGTAAATTTTGTAAATTTTGTAAATTTTGTAAATTTTGTAAATTTTGTAAATTTTGTAAATTTTGTAAATTTTGTAAATTTTGTAAATTTTGTAAATTTTGTAAATTTTGTAAATTTTGTAAATTTTGAAAATTTTGTAAATTTTGTCAATTTTGTAAATTTTGTAAATTTTGTAAATTTTGTAAATTTTGTAAATTTTGTCAATTTTGTCATTTTTGACATTTTTGACAATTTTGACAATTTTGACAATTTTGACAATTTTGACAATTTTGTCAATTTTGACAATTTTGTGAATTTTGTCAATTTTGTCAATTTTGTCAATTTTGACAATTTTGACAATTTTGACAATTTTGACAATTTTGACATTTTTGACAATTTTGACAATTTTGACAATTTTGACAATTTTGACAATTTTGACAATTTTGACAATTTTGACAATTTTGACAATTTTGACAATTTTGACAATTTTGACAATTTTGACAATTTTGACAATTTTGACAATTTGGACAATTTTGACAATTTTGACAATTTTGACAATTTTGACAATTGTGACAATTTTGACAATTTTGACAATGTTGACAATTTTGACAATTGTGACAATTTGGACAATTTTGACAATTTTGACAATTTTGACAATTTTGGACAATTTTGACAATTTTGACAATTTTGACAATTTTGACAATTTTGACAATTTTGACAATTTTTACAATTTTTACGATTTTAACAATTTTGACAATTTTGACAATTGTGACAATTTTGAAAATTTTGACAATTTTGATAATTTTGACAATTTTGACAATTTTGACAATTTTGACAATTTTGACAATTTTGACAATTTTGACAATTTTGAAAATTTTGTCAATTTTGACAATTTTGACAATTTTGACAATTTTGACAATTCTGACAATTTTGACAATTTTGACAATTTTGACAATTTGGACAATTTGGACAATTTTGACAATTTTGACAATTTTGACAATTTTGACAATTTTGACAATTTTGACAATTTTGACAATTTTGACAATTTTGACAATTTTGACAATTTTGACAATTTTGACAATTTTGACAATTTTGACAATTTTGTAATTTTGTCAATTTTGACAATTTTGTAAATTTTGTAAATTTTGTAAATTTTGTAAATTTTTAAATTTTGTAAATTTTGTCAATTTTGTCAATTTTGTCAATTTTGTCAATTTTGTCAATTTTGTCAATTTTGTCAATTTTGTCAATTTTGTCAATTTTGTCAATTTTGTCAATTTGTCAATTTTGTCAATTTTGTCAATTTTGTCAATTTTGTCAATTTTGTCAATTTTGTCAATTTTGTCAATTTTGTCAATTTTGTCAATTTTGTCAATTTTGTCAATTTTGTCAATTTTGTCAATTTTGTCAATTTTGTCAATTTTGTCAATTTTGTCAATTTTGACAATTTTGACAATTTTGAAAATTTTGACAATTTTGACAATTTTGACAATTTTGACAATTTTGACAATTTTGATAATTTTGACAATTTTGACAATTTTGACAATTTTGACAATTTTGACAATTTTGACAATTTTGACAATTTTGACAATTTTGACAATTTTGACAATTTTGACAATTTTGACAATTTTTACAATTTTGACAATTTTAACAATTTTGACAATTTTGACAATTTTGACAATTTTGACAATTTTGACAATTTTGACAATTTTGACAATTTTGACAATTTTGACAATTTTGACAATTTTGACAATTTTGACAATTTTGACAATTTTGACAATTTTGACAATTTTGTCAATTTGGACAATTTTGTCAATTTTGACAATTTGGACAATTTTGACAATTTTGACAATTTTGACAATTTTGACAATTTTGACAATTTTGACAATTTTGACAATTTTGACAATTTTGACAATTTTGACAATTTTGACAATTTTGACAATTTTGACAATTTTGACAATTTTGACAATTTTGACAATTTAGACAATTTTGACAATTTTGACAATTTTGACAATTTTGACAATTTTGACAATTTTGACAATTTTGACAATTTTGACAATTTTGACAATTTTGACAATTTTGACAATTTTGTAAATTTTGTAAATTTTTAAATTTTGTAAATTTTGTAAATTTTGTCAATTTTGTCAATTTTGTCAATTTTGACAATTTTGACAATTTTGTCAATTTTGTCAATTTTGTCAATTTTGTCAATTTTGTCAATTTTGTCAATTTGTCAATTTTGTCAATTTTGTCAATTTTGTCAATTTTGTCAATTTTGTCAATTTTGTCAATTTTGTCAATTTTGTCAATTTTGTCAATTTTGTCAATTTTGTCAATTTTGTCAATTTTGTCAATTTTGTCAATTTTGTCAATTTTGTCAATTTTGTCAATTTTGTCAATTTTGTCAATTTTGTCAATTTTGACAATTTTGACCATTTTGAAAATTTTGACAATTTTGACAATTTTGACAATTTTGATAATTTTGACAATTTTGACAATTTTGACAATTTTGACAATTTTGACAATTTTGACAATTTTGACAATTTTGACAATTTTGACAATTTTGACAATTTTTACAATTTTGACAATTTTTACAATTTTGACAATTTTTACAATTTTGACAATTTTTACAATTTTGACAATTTTAACAATTTTGACAATTTTGACAATTTTGACAATTTTGACAATTTTGACAATTTTGACAATTTTGACAATTTTGACAATTTTGACAATTTTGACAATTTTGACAATTTTGTCAATTTTGACAATTTTGTCAATTTGGACAATTTTGACAATTTTGACAATTTTGACAATTTTGACAATTTTGACAATTTTGACAATTTTGACAATTTTGACAATTTTGACAATTTTGACAATTTTGACAATTTTGACAATTTTGACAATTTTGACAATTTTGACAATTTTGACAATTTTGACAATTTTGACAATTTTGACAATTTTGACAATTTTGACAATTTTGACAATTTTGACAATTTTGACAATTTTGACAATTTTGACAATTTTGACAATTTTGACAATTTTGACAATTTTGACAATTTTGACAATTTCGACAATTTTGACAATCTTGTCAGTTACGAGATGAGAATTACAAAATTTTCAAGACAGGATTTCGGTATTTGAAATTTTGAATTTTTTTAAAGGTATATGAAATTTTGAAAATTATTTGATACAGTTTTTTTAAGACAGTCACATTCTTTATATTTCATACCTGAGAACCATTCTTAAATCCAGTGGACACTTCTTTTTAATTTTTAAAATCCATTGTGAATAATTTTCGAAAATTTCTCATTGAAGTTAAAAGTACGAATCACATAACAATTCTCACAACATTAAACAAAAAGTGCTCAATCTTTCAGCGCGCTAAATCCCCGTACTTTGAACCGTGATAAACTGCCATCGACGTTCCACCTGTTTCCACTCGACAGAAATTAAGCCTCGGGTCGGGGGTCTGGCCAAGCGAGTTTCCGTCCACCAAACGAGATTTGATTCGGATTGGAAAGGATTGAATTACCATAAATGAAGAGAACGAGAGTTGGAAAAAAATACACCTAGATTGCATTTTCCGCCGTCAGTTCCATCCAGGGGTTTTCTCCGCTTGCAATTTCCATTTTCTGTTGAATATTTCAACTCAACCAAACCAACAACGACCGAAATAAAAAAAAAAGAGACAAAAACGGCTTGCCTGCCTGCCTGCGATGATGACCGGACTCTGGAGGTGGATTTGCATTTGCAGGGACCTGATGATGCAGATTGAACTTGCACACACCCACCAGGGTCGCACCTTATAAATAGATCCACTCCGTTTGGGTCACCTGCATATAGATGGCGCGCGCACAGACCTGCTGTCACTTGGCACATTCCGCGCGATGGTAATGAATGTTCATTGTTTGGCTGACTGGACATGATGGGAAGTGAACATTGTTGCACTGTTTGACATTGGGTTATTTGAATTCTGTGTTACAACAGGATCGAGCTGGAATGAATCCTGTCAAAAATGGTCATTTTGAATGTAGATAAGTTCGATTTATGTCCGCAGTAAACAGCGTGGCGCTGTTTTGACCTTACTCTTTTAACTTGTTCTAACGCTGGAGTTTGTTAACATTTATGATGGTTTGTGTTTGGTAAAATGCTCACCAGATTGCGCTAGTACTATCAACTATCATGGCCAGTATAGTCTGTTTGTCTTTGATCCACTACGAAACACTACGAAAATTCTTGATCAACGAGTGTCAACAAGTGTGATGAGAACGCATCCAACACGAATTAGCAACCATAACCCAGCGAATGCCTTCACTCCAAATGACGAAACGGCTTAAAGTACACAGACCAAAGTGGTCGCAATCGCTTTAATGCACCCACATCGCATTAGGGCGTAATCCTGAAACACTTTCCCGCGTGTAGCCCAACCGGAGTGGACCCATCGTGATATGGGTCGGTCCTGCAAGACCCAAAATTTATCGTCTCATAAAGTGAGTCGTTTTTATTATTCACCAAGCTGAGCTGAGAGGATGAAAGTATACGGGGAAAAGGGTAAAGGATAGACGACGACCTTTCTCGAAGCATTTTTTGGCACACATTGTTGGGATCATCTGGGAATTCTGGAATTCAAAACATTGTCAAAAGGTTTCGCTAAATTGAAACCAAATTTGAGTAAGTTTATTACACAAACAAAAATCTGAACCTCAGCAACGTAATTTGTGAACGAGCCCTCTACCACTTCCCTTTTAACTGCCATTATAGGTTGCGTAGAGTAGATAAAGCACTCGTCCATCTTATGGGAGGGCAACAAAAAAGTCGAGTCAGCAGAAAAACAAACAAATTTCATTTTGCCATGCAGGAAGCAGAACTAATTACCTGAACCATTTTTCATTCCAGAAATGGAAGGATGCGGGCAGGTAAACGATCCGTTGTTGCCAAGTCGGTATCGGTCGAAAGGCTAAATTTCGTGGAATAGTCAGCTTTTGATGTGATGGAAATGCTTCCGGTGAACTATGTAGAGAAGTGGGACAGCTTATGAAGGGAAAATTCGTCAAGAAGATTAAACTTCCGAATCGTTTCAGAATGGAAATTCTGAAAATTTTTGGTTTAGACTGACAGAAAAGACAGAAAAGACAGAAAAGACAAAAACGACAAAAACGACAAGACCGACAAAAACGACAAGAATGACAAAAATGACAAAAATGACAAAAATGACAAAAATGACAAAAATGACAAAAATGACAAAAATGACAAAAATGACAAAAATGACAAAAATGACAAAAATGACAAAAATGACAAAAATGACAAAAATGACAAAAATGACAAAATGACAAAAATGACAAAAATGACAAAAATGACAAAAATGACAAAAATGACAAAAATGACAAAAATGACAAAAATTACAAAAATTACAAAAATTACAAAAATTACAAAAATTACAAAAATTACAAAAATTACAAAAATTACAAAAATTACAAAAATTACAAAAATTACAAAAATTACAAAAATTACAAAAATTACAAAAATTACAAAAATTACAAAAATTACAAAAATTACAAAAATTACAAAAATTACAAAAATGACAAAAATGGCAGAAAAGACAAAAATGACAAAAATGACAAAAATGACAAAAATGTCAAAAATGACAAAAATTACAAAAAACGAAAAAAATTACAAAAAGTAAAAGAATAAAGCAATAAAATCATATATTCATAAAATCACACCCTTCTAGTTTAGCCACCAATCAACGAAGGAGGGGCTTTTAGAGCTTCCCGCAAAGTGCATAGTGTTCAAAAACAGTGCACTAATTTTCTCGTTGAGTTCCATTATTGGCACGAGACTGGGCGTAATAAGCTGAATTATTAATAATGGCAAACGCAGAGTGGGGTAAAACGCGGCCAAACGCCCTCGTAATGAGCTTTTGTTATATATCAATAAAGGGAATAAAATGACAAGGAAAAAAGTGGTTTTCGAAGAAAAGTTTTAAATCATTTTATTTATTTTTTAAATAGCTCCTGCATTGTAAGTTGTACGATTTTTTATGTGTAATATAACTTTATTAGAAATTGAGTTTTTTCTTTCCGTGCATAAGCTCTGACGTTGATTTAAATGCAGGGTATTGATTTTTCTAGTAATTATATTTGGTTTAATTGAAGTGGAAGCTAATTTGTGAAATTTAATAAAGCAGCTCAATTTTTTAATTGTCTTTAATAGCAAATAAAGCAAAGAAGAAGATTCAAATGGAATTCTTCTGTAGTTTCAGCTGAACGAATATATCAAGATAATTGCTTTATATGAATTTGACAACACTTCTTTTTTGCCATATTGAATTTTTTGGTACACCATAGATATAAATTAAACAAATAATATTCATTACACATCTTTGAAAATATTCATTAAAATAAATTAGGTCATATCTGTTTACACCAGCTTTCTTTTGAGAAAATACCTATATAAAAAAACACTTTTGAGTAAAATGTTTTTATTTACAATTTTTTGTCTGTGCTCCCACTCAACTGCTCTCCATTCTCCATCACTCACAAACAGGAAACCAGCAATCGAAGGCAAAAGTAAAAAAACGACTTCTCCGTTAAAGTACGACGATATTGAATCTTCACTTTTCCGCTTCGTTGGCATCTCGCAATACAAGAAAGCTTCCCTCCCTGGGCAGACGGTAATAACAAAATTCATGCCATTTCAATAACAAATATTGTTAAAATAGCAGAAAGTGTTATGGAATCTTCTTGAAAAATCCATTTTTGCATAAGGGTTTAATAACAGTTTATGTTATCATAGCAAAATTTGTTATTGGTCTGATATTGGTTGAAAGCCAACACAACTTTGGAATAACATTTTTTGTTATGGAAGAATACCTTCAACTGTTATTAGGATGATCGGAGTTGTTAAAATAACAAAAAATAGTAACAAAGATTTGTTAGAAGAATAACTAAAAATGTTAATAGTCTGTTATTACAATAACAATCCAATAACAAAAAATGCATAACGACGAATAACAAATCTTGTTATAAATAACATAAAATGTTATTGGCTCAGTATTTTCAAATATCAACAAATGTTATTCCCAAGTTATTTCCGTCTGCTCGGGTCAGCATTTCATAAGGAAGGCGCCAGTTATTGACATCGAGGAGTTTCATCATAGCAGCGATATAGAATGAACCCCAATGAATGTTGAACTCGGTCGAACTGGTGGTGGGGTTTGTCTTCCCTTTTAAGATCCAATTTTCCTCAAGTGGCCCTCGTTCGATCCATTAGGCAGAGGGACATTGCAAGTGATCGGCGGTGATGGAAATGGTTTTGGTTGTGGGTGTTGGAGTGTTTTGGATGAAGTTTAGAAGACAATAAAAAGTTCGGAAAGGTGAATAACTTGATCTACAAAATTAAAGTCTATTTCGAGAACTGAGAAGGGGGAGAAGAAAAAAGTGGGATGATTGAAGGCAATTTTAAGATCTGATGAAGTGTCAAAGATAAGCCTGAGCTGTTTCTATCTTTATATCCGTGAGCTAGAAATTCCCACATCCATTAGTGGCATTTCTCACTCGGAACAAGTTTGTCCACTTACCGGCGTAACATTCCACTTTACGGATATCCTACCCGGCGTGGCCCACAGACGGATCAAAAATAAACCCAGGCTAGAATTTATCATTTCCCATAAATCAGAACTCCGAACCGCATCGCATAAGTAAGAGTCCTATCGCCCAAAGCGAGGGGTTTTCTTTCCCCTGAACCCAATCCCAATCCTCGTCGGTTACGTTCGCCTTCCTCAGACGTCCATTCAGCTGGAAATAAACGCGGTTGCTCAACTCTTTTTTCTTTCCTACTACACCGCCGCAGTGACTACTAAAATTTATGTAGATTTCATGTCATTTGTGTTGGAGAAGGACTCGCTTGTCCCAGGGTCGTCGTCGTGTCGGTTCTGTCCGAACTCGTACCAATTATACCGTCTGGTCCCGGTTGTTTGGGGAAGTTTTATTTGCTTTGAATCCTTTTTTTTCTCTCTCTGCAGCATCGTCCCACGTGGAAAAAAGGCGGCTCCTTCCCTCCAACAAAGCAATGGAACGAAAAAGTTCTCACAAAGTCAACAGGCAGGCACGGAGTGGTGTCCAGAGAAGAAAAACATCGGAATCTTGATGGGGGGCTATACAGAACATGTTTGCGTTCCGTGGGTGTGGGGTGATTAAAAAAGATGACCAGCATTTTAATTTCAAATCATAGGTCAAACTAAGGTTTGCACCGTCCTTAGTTAACCCTCTAAGAATCCACCCCGCCCATATGTTGCAAATCTTATAACATTCTTCAAAGATGACAAACGACTTTGATGTCTTCGGCAAAGTTGCTCATAGAGAAGAAAATTGACGAGTAGAAATGAACCAACTTAAACTTCATTTTGTGAGTGACTTTGGGTAATTCTCTACATACTCACACGAAATTGGAAAAAGTTGCCTTCTTTGATTTTCGTGAAACGTTGTCTTAAGGGGCAACTTTTGTCCCTTGATCACGAATCCGAGTCCCGGGCAGACGGTAATAACAAAATTCATGCCATTTCAATAACAAATACTGTTAAAATAACAGAAAGTGTTATGGAATCTTCTTGAAAAATCCATTTTTTCGTAAGGGTTTAATAACAGTTTTTGTTATCATAACAAAATTTGTTATTGGTTTGGTATTGGTTGAATGCCAAAAAAACTTTGGAATAACATTTTTTGTTATTGAAGAATTCCTCAAACTGTTATTGGGATGATCGGATTAGTTGTTAAAATAACAAAAAATAATAACTAAGATTTGTTCGAAGAATAACTAAAAATGTTATTAGTCTGTTATTACAATAACAATACAATTACAAAAAATTCATAACGACGAATAACAAATCTTGTTATAAATAACATAAAATGTTATTGTCCAAGTATTTTCAAATATCAAGAAATGTTATTCCCAAGTTATTTCTGTCTGCTCGGGGATCCATTTTTCGATATCTCGTGACTGAGGGGCGAAACGACCCCTTTCATTTTTGAACATGCGAAAAAAGAAAAAGTTTTGAAAATTCTGCCGTTTTTTTGTTACTTAACTTTGATAATTTTTTGGAATATGTCATTCTACAGGAAATTTTTATGTGTAACCCAGAAGGGTCATTTTTCGTTTAGACCAAAAATTTTCATTTCAAAGGAGAATGGGCGGATGTGGTCCAAGGATGTACACGAACCGGACCAACTTTTTTCGAAAGATCTCGCCGAGACTTGAAAAAAAAGTCTTCTGGAGGTTCAAAAGTTACAAGCTGTTGAAGTTTGAGCTTTCTGGGTAAAAATGTACAAAAAATCGTATTTTTGCTATTTCTAAAATCATTCATAAAATCTCTATTTTATTATGGATTTCGATCATCTTGACTTCATCCGACGCGTATCAGCAAAAACTATGAGTTCTGATATGTCTAAGCATGATTGGAGCATGACTTCTCTTGTTTTTATCCGTTTGAACCGTTTGTGCAAGAGGCTTACCATAGAAACAAGTCGAGACTTCATGATTTTGAAAACGAAAAAAGTTGGTCCGGTTCGTGTACATCCTTGGACCAGCTCCTATACAAATTTGCCCATTCTCCTTTCGTGTTATTTGTAACTTTGCAAAATATTTGTTTAAAGTGTAACAATGTTCTACAACGTTGCAGAACAGACAATTACAAAGAAATGATGTATAAACTTAAGGTTGAAAAGTTTCTTTTTTTGTTTCTCTTTGTTTCGTCGTTCGTGCCTGTCGCGGGTGACTTGAACGGCGATGATCAACGACGACCAACTTCTTCAAAACAGTTTTTGCCTTGCGTTTTTCTAAGTTTACTGTTGTTGCATATGGGACATTTATGCGAACATGGGCAGTATACTCCATACTATTTTTCCGTAGAAACCAAATAAATCACCTTTCATTTGCGTCCAAACATTTAAAATCAGTTAAAATGGCTCAAATTAGTGTTTTTTTAATGTGTTATTTTTTTTGCAAAAAAAATACGAAGAACAGTTTTTGGATCACCCTAAATGCCAAATAAAAAAAAGAGCCAAACCAAAAAAAAAAATATTTATATTTTTGGTTTAGTTTTCATTATGGTTTGAACCACTCTAGTTTTCAATAGTTTACAGTTTCTGTTACAAAGTAAAGAAAGTTTTAAAAATGCAAATCCTCACGATCCGAAAACAGTTCTCCCCGTTTGGGTTCCCTGGTTCAGTTCCCAGTTAGAAATACCTAGCAGTTCCCTGGTAGAAATACCTAATTAGATATTTTTTGCCATTTGGGTTATTCTAGCCGTGTTAGGGCGGTCCAAAAATGCATATTTGTAATTTTTCGCAAAAATAACTACAGTCCAGACTCGATAATTCGATGTTTCGATTATCCGAAGGTTTGTATGGGACTTCAGATAATCGAATCATAAACAAAAAAACATTAGTTTTTTTTAAATTTTTCTTTCTTCTAACATGAAGTACGAGTTCTGTGACCCAATTTAGTAAAATTGCTTCAAAATTTTATCGTCGCCATTTTAGCCGCCATCTTGTATTTGAACGTTCTAAATCCCTTTAGCGAAGTTTAGGAACACGACAATAAAAAAAGCGAAAAAAAAAATGTTTTGTGAATCGATTATCCGAAGTGATTTTATTTTCCAAGACCTTCAGATAATCGAGTCTGAACTATATTTTTAAGAAATTTTATATCTCCGCACTCCGTTTCAAAAGGTCACACACATTAAGTTACGTCAAACCCGCTTCTGTTTTGATGAAATGCTCGCTCCTTGGCCAAGAAGTGTGTGTGTGTCCTTAAAGGATTTTTTGATGAACTCTCGCAACGACTGCGACGTCGAGGAAGGACACGTCCTGGTTCTTGGGACCGCGCGCGTTGGCGTTGTCCTCGTCGGCGGCGGACGTGACATGCTCCGAGAAGTAGTGTATAGAACGGGGACACACACATACACGAGGCGGACTATTTTAAAAACTTGTCCGTATAGTTCACACAGCCACTGAAACTTGGGGGTCTTGCCAACGTGCGTTGGATGATGGCGCCAATGCGGATTTTGGACCGACGTTGGACGTGACACATTGTGTGGCTATGGATAGCATTTGGGACACTCTAGCAGCAGTGGGCTGCTAAAATAAAACATTCTTTTTCGTTTTATATTCGTTCTAAGCCGGTTAAGGACGCCATTAGGTCCTTCGCGTTATTGCGTGTGGTTTTTCAATTGGAGGACTGTTAGCTGTTGGATTTTGTGACGTTTTTGGTGATATTTTTGAAGCAACAGTTGTTTGTAGCCATTTTTTGTCATACAACGAAATGTTTTCATTTTTCAAAAAAGGAGCAATAAAACAAGAATAAATGGTCGTACCATATTGCACGTTTCGCAAATATGAGCAAACGTGAAAACACGTGTTTCCATGTATCAGAGATGAAAGAGGCAACATAGTGTGCTCTGAGCGAGGGAGAACATCACCTTCAAGACATCGCTCATTGTGAATGGTGGTGGTGGTTGTTGGTGTCAGTTATTCTTTCGTGCCCGACATTTGCCACTGGCAGGGATTTTGTATTCTTTTCGGGACGATTTCATATCTTGGTATTTATGTTGCTCTGGTGTTGGTAAAACGTGATGAAATTTAAATTATTCATAGAATGCTGCCGGTTTGGGCTGAGGACTCAGTGTGTACCGAGCTTAAATGCCGAATATGTGGTTTGACACTATGGTGGTTGGTCGAAGTATTCATTTTTAAAGAGATTTAACCCGTAATAAGGCTTATTTAATTTAAACCTGAATTTAGAGTTTTTATTTGAATCATTATCACTATTTTAATGCGTGTTAGATAAAACTTGATGATTGATCAATATTTTTTTTTGTACATTTACATTTAAAAAATAAGTAACTGTGATTTTTTTTCCATTTCCTACTAATGGAATACCCGATTCGAGTGGTAGTTTTACAGTTCGCTCCATAAGAAATACATTGCTCATTACCAATCGCGTCGGGTACTCCATTAAAAATTATATACGCACCATTATGTTATAGGCTGGGCCTCAAATTTATGTTGCAAATAGAACCTTTCACCTCGAGATTCAATCTCATGGCATTTAGATTATGAATCTAATTGACTAACATCTGATTCAGGCAGATCAAAATTTATTCCAATTTGATTTAAATTTGACGAATAACTGTTGAAAATAATGTTGCTACAATTTATCATTAAAATTGAACTTCATTTAAAAATAACATTACAACAATTTTTTTGGTTTGTGTCACCCGATAAAAATACAAAAGTATAAATTTTATTAAATTTTTGTCATTGCCAGTATATTTGTTTAATTACGATTTGTTTCAGCCACAAAAGGATTAATTTTTTTGATCTCTAATAAGGCCGTTGCCAATCAATTTCAAATTTATTTCGTTTAAGGGAGATAAAAATGACTTAACATAGTTTCCATGAAGTTGATCACTTTTATAAAAATAGTCACTTAACAAAACAAACAGTTTTGAATATAGAGTAAATATGTCGAAATAAGACACTATTTTTACAAATAAGCATCAAAACAATAAAAAAAAATCAGCAAATGTTGCATTAAACGTGATTTGTGAAGCTATCAGGAGTGAATAATCCATTTAGCTCAAATTTCATAACTTTTGATTGTTTTTATAAGGCAGGAAAAGGGTGGTCCATTCTGCCCCCAAGTGCATTTTAGGGGGAGAGGGGGTAATACGCACCCCCGGGGCAAAATGCACCCTCTGCTTTTCTCGACATTGGGAAGAATTTTCCGGGAAAAAATCATAGAAATTGGAAGCTTAACATTGCTAAACCATGCTGGAAAAATTTGAGCATCGTAGTATAAAAACAGCTTAAGATATTTGCAAAATTTTGAAATGTTGTGTTTTCATATAATTTTCATTGAACTTCCAATATGATTTTTGGACAATATAAAAAGCATTTATTGATATTGTAAGTGTTGATTTATATAGTTTTTACCATAATCTTCATTATTCATTAGATAAATGAGTCCAAAAACATTAAAAAATGCATTTTTAATTAAATTTTCTGCAAAAAGCGTGATCGGGGCAAAATGCACCGCAAAACTGCTTTTACCCGGTGCATTTTGCCCCGTTGTTGTAGTGCATTTTGCCCCAAAGTTGAGGTTTTAAAGACTTTTTTTATCATGGATTACGAAGAATATTAGTTGTTTTGGAACATCGAACAAAATTCTTCCATAGAAATGCTGTTTTAGTTGAGCAATCACAGTTTTCCCTTAGGGGGTGCATATTACCCCCTCTCCCTCTAATTTAACACTTCCACCACCAAGCCTCTAAATGATTTGAAGGTTCCGTTATTGTTTGCTTACCTTGGTAGTAACATCTAATAACAATATAAGCATTGAACAAACTTTTTCAAACAATCCAACTTTTCAGAAAGCTTATTTAAAAACATCGAAATAAACAACATTTGCGTGGTTTTGTCAATAAATTTACATTTTTGCTCATAATTCGAAAAAAACAATGAATTCAAACGTCGTTTTCGGTATGGTGATGTTATTTGACGTCCTTTGTAAGACATTTGCCTTACGGTTGGTCTAAATCCACTCTAAAGCCCAAAACCAAGGGTGGCCCATTCTGCCCCCCTGGTCCATTCTGCCCCCACTGCCCCTACTTAAATATTTTGGAAAATAATGATAGCAAAACAACTGGCCAGGTGTATAATACACTTTAAAACCCTTTTTTCATTCAAATGTTGAAACCATAGTTCGTAAACTCGATTTTCCATAATTTTATTTTTTTTATCGTCCTAATGCCCACTGAATCCACGGAAATTTGTTTTAGGATTTCTTCAAAAAAAAAAAACATTAGTAGTGCGTCCATCCCGGGAATTCCCGGGACAAAAATCCCGGGATTTTTCTTAAACCGGGAATTCCCGAATCCCGGGATTTTCTATAATTTGTCCCGGGAATTCCCGAAATTGAAAAAAAAACATATTTTGGTCTGGAAATTCAGATTTGGTTGTGAAAATAGTAGAACAATAAAATGATTTAAAATTTGTATTCAGCAAATCTCAGCATTAAATTGGCTTTTTAGGAAAAAATATTATAATTTTAATTAACAGGTCCGTAAAATGCCTAGTGCTTTTAATTTTTTTCTCTATTATTTTTTTTTAAAGACTGGATATATTTACGTATTTTTTCGATTTTAAATTTTAAAGCAAAAAATAATTGCATGACGTTTTGGATGACTTCGGTTAAAACAGGAACAGAACAAAACAATTTGTACTTCCAAATGTATTGCTCTAAAATCTCCTGTACCTATTTAGACTGTAATTCTGATTTTCCCTCGGTTGGCGGTAGTAATTTGAAGATAATTTGTAAAATATGTTTTATATAAAACAATGAATTCAAAACTTATATAAAATTTTACATTGACTGGTATCATTTTATTTATTGTCGTTTTTTGTTTTTTAGACATATAAAATAAAAATTTTAAGCTGTTTTAGTCATATATATAAAAGAATTCCAAAGTTTTTTTGAATAGGTCCTATAAACATATGGAAGACAAAAGCTTATTGGACCTTTTCAAAAAAAAAAAAAAAACTCAAGAATTATGTAACTTGATTCGCAAATAAAAAAAAATAATTAATCATACTGGAATAAAAATAGAAGTTGATATAAAATCCTAAACACCACAAAGACAAAAAAAATTCTTTTAGGCTATTTTAAAACTGTCGTCTTTGTTTAGATTAAAGTGAGGATTATCACCATTTGATATTATTAAGCTAATTCAATGATTTTAAGCTTGAAAACATAACAAATATAATGAAACATAGATTTTATTACTGATTCAAAAATTTCCCGGGAAAATTGGACGCCCTTAACATTAGGCATTGAAAAAAAATATTTTGATTTGTGAAAAAAAAAAAAAAAAACCCGTTGAAAAAGAAAACCTGAAATAAAATAGGGAAACGGATATAGGTTTTTTCGTTGAGATTGGAATATTGAAAGCCATGTCTTTCAAGCGAAGGATCACTAGAATTAATTTTTAAAGTTACGAAAGTAACGTTAGTATTTAGTTATGGTCAAACATGTAAAGTGAATAATAACGAAATTAAAATCAATTAAGAAGTCTTTCATCTAATTTATAACCTTTTCATAGCTCAAGGATCGCTCATTACAGAATCCGTAACCACTCTTTTTTACTCATTAACCACTCCTTGATACCTACTAGACGCAGTCATTCATGAAATTTGTGAAAAGCCTTCCAAGAACCGTGGCATAAAAAACTATCCCACTTAGCACTCTTTAAGTGTCCCCATCATGGCACCAGGAGCTTGAACTATATGTAAACACCGTCATTCTGTAAATAGGGAAAAGTGCTCTCGGCATCCTTTTGCCATTTTAGTTGCGTTACTTCTGTGTTTTTTTTTCAACATGTTTAGGATTGAAAAGTGGAGCTAGATTTCAGTGCAGCGAACGTTGAAACTTTGAAAGTTATTTTATTTTCAGTAAAAAATTTAATGCGTTTTTCCATTAAGCACTAAATTTTCAAAAACTGTAACTCTTTTCAAGGACACTCCCATGTACAAATGTGGCACAACGAGTAGCTGTGGCTGCCGAACCGAGGGCAAAATCAACATTGGAAAATTGAGGAAAAAGGGTCGGAAAATCTGTTGCTGGCAGCTAGTTGACAAGTTCGACAAGCGAAGCCAACGCTCTCCGGTGATACACACACCAAAATGATGCCGATGACGATGATGTGTGCCAGAGATAGCTATACGGAGGATCGAAAGTTTATGTTTTCTGGGCAAGCTTTTGGAAAGAGCGTTTTTTAAATGTCGCTCATATAGTTATTGTTCATTCCACGGCAAATTAACATTTTACAGATATCTTCAAATTTATAACGTATAAATCATAGTTGGGCACTGCACACAAATGAGTGTCCTTTTTAAAGGAAAAAGTTCCAAAGAAAACTCACAATCAACCTGATCCCATCTCGGTTCTACATGTTTGGCGCTCTTTGCTCCTTTCCGGGAGGCAATATTTATAGCTGACAGTTTAATTTAAATTTCGTCTTTATTTTCCGCATAGCGCCAATGTCGCCGCAGGTGTTTACTTTTCCGAGAGCGCGCGCGTTTTTGTTTGTTTGCAACGGAACAAAACTCGGTCGCGGTCGTGGAAATTACCATAAAACTCCTCTAATCTTCGGAACGGTGCGAACTTGTACTTTAGTACTTTACTTTTACTCGGTTATAAGATATCGACTTAACTTTATTTTGCAGGTTTTTTTTTGTGTTGAGCAAATAAAACTAGCGATTTGATCAAAATATTTAAAACACCTTGAAAACATTTAAAATTACAAAAAAAATATCGATTTTAGAACCAACTATCCAAAAGGACTGTTAGTGGACAAACTCTCTTTAGAATTTTTTTATCGTTTCACTTGATTTTTAATGTTTTTCTACATGCAGAAGTTTGTCTCAAGCTCAGCCAAGAGCTTCTCAAGAGAGCATCGCGGAGCACTCATTGCAAGAGAGAGAGAGAGGAAGAACAAAGAGAACACGTTTATCTTCTCTCTTTAGCAGAGATATTCAGGTAATGACAAATGTTTGGAAACAAGTAGTAAACAATCAAATTGGGCAAAACAGTGGAAAAGGGCCGTTTTGCGTTTATAAAGCAATTCTCAGATATCGGGCGTTTGCTTTTTATTTTTGGTTTGGATGAAACTTTATATGACCGATTCTTCGGCTCCTTTTAAAAAAAAATCCAAGTTTTTTTCAGCGCTGTAGTGGCAAAATAAAAGAAGAAACCCCCTAATGTTATTACATATTTGGAAAGATGATTGATTTTCCTACAGAGAAATATTATGCAGAATGAACCATATAGTACAGGCCTGCCCAACGTCCGGCCCGCGGGCCGGATCCGGCCCGTGAAGCAATTTCATCCGGCCCGCGACGGTTTTTCAAAATAGTTCTATGACTAGCCCTCAACTAAAGGCTGTACATGAAATCTTCAATAAATAAAATGAGTGTCTAAATTAAAAAAAAAATAGCAGGTTTAACAAAAAAATAACTAGAAACACCTGTTTTTTTTTTCCTTTGGAAATAAAATGTTGCTGAATTAACGTATTATTTGGATTTTTCCTTTTCTTTTTCAAAGAATAACATTCTTTATGTTTGAAATTAATTCTTATAAATTTTATATAAAAAATTAAATTGAAAAATGGCGCTGGAAAACGAAATTATCCAATTTGTAGAAATAAAAAATAAATTTTAAAAAAACTAGAATTATTGTCAAAAAATTCATAAAAAGACACTAATTTTTTTTAAGTTGTTACTGTGTTAACTTAAAGTTTGAGCTTTTCTATTTTAAGGAACTTTATTAAAACTATTTTTTTGATAATGAGTAAGCAAAAAATAACGCAATGTTTCAGAACAACGTTTCAGTGATGAAGTTTTGTTTATAAAAAGGTTTTTTAATAGCAAATTATTCATACTGAAAATAAAGATCATCGCAAATATTTTTCAGTCATGCAAAAATAATATTTTTGAAATATTTTGTTACATATTTGAATAAAGGTGCACAACAACGCAAAAAGTGTTTTTTTTTTGTAAGAAGATTTGAATCCAGATTTTGTGTCAATAAATTGTATCATGCCTCATTGATTTTTGAAATATATTGTTGTGTTGAGAAAGCTCAGCTTTTAAAAAGTTGCCACGCCCAATGAAATTTGGATAATTTTTTTATATTTAATGATAATAAATAAAACACATTTTTGCATTTCCGCTGTGAAACTATCAACTTTTCCTGTACGTCTGGAGAAATGAAACGGCCTACTTTTCCCTACCAAAACAACAGAATGGATAATTAAATTAAATCTGCTTTTTGCAACTGGTTGCATAAACTGCTATTTTGACAGTTATTCTGTTTTCTTCCCTAAAACAAAGATATATAAATCTTATTTGCAATACTAGTTTATTTGTTTGTTTACTTCAAAAGAACCTTTTAAAAATTAAATTATGAAAAGAAAATTGTTTTCTTTTTTAACTTTTGTCAAACATAAGTTCCGGCCCGCCACTCCTTCATAAAAATCAGGTCTGGCCCGCAGGGCCTAAAGGTTGGGCACCCCTGATAAAAGATGTACACAGTACATTTTTTTGTAAATCTGAAAGGTGATTTTTTTTTAAGGTTGATCCACACAGTAAAAAATAATGTAAATTTGGAAGCTGTAAAATTGGAAGGATGAATATTACCACTTTTATGATGTAATTTTACCTCAATTTAGACTGAAAAAGTGACATTAAACCAGAAAAGTGGTAAAATTACACATTTCCAGAGTTAAAATTACACCTTTTTTCTGGCATAAAAGATGTACCCCTTCCCAGATGTAATATTACCATGATTTTTTTTTCTGTGCAATTATGATGTAATTTTACCATAATTTAGGCTGAAAAAGTGACATAAACCAGGAAATTGGTAAAATTATACATTTTCAGAGGTAAAATTACACATTTTTACTGAAATAAAGGATTTACCCCTTCACAGATGTACACAGATGTAATATTACCATGATTTTTTACTGTGTTTAAAAATGGGAAAAATTTAATAAAGTGTTACTTTTTTCTGAGAATTCCCTAAAACTTTTGATGCAAAATGTCTTCTTTGTTCACACAAAAAGTACGCACTGAGTTTTATCCAAATAAAAAAATACAAACATAAAATTTCCAATATAGGGGAAATTCTCGTTTTTGCCAAACTTTTCATGCAAAATGTCTTCTTTGTTCACACAAAAAGTACGCACTGAGTTTTATCCAAATAAAAAAATACAAACATAAAATTTCCAATATAGGGGAAATTCTCGTTTTTGCCAAACTTTTCATGCAAAATGTCTTCTTTGTTCACACAAAAAGTACGCACTGAGTTTTATCCAAATAAAAAAAATACAAACATAAAATTTCCAATACAGGGGAAATTCTCGTTTGTGCCAAACTTTTCATGCAAAATGTCTTCTTTGTTCACACAAAAAGTACGCACTGAGTTTTATCCAAATAAAAAATATACAAACATAAAATTTCCAATAAGTTCCGTTTGTTTGGCACAAACGAGAATTTCCCCTATATTGGAAATTTTATGTTTGCATTTTTTTTTATTTGGATAAAACTCAGTGCGTACTTTTTGTGTGAACAAAGAAGACATTTTGCATGAAAAGTTTGGCACAAACGAGAATTTCCCCTATATTGGAAATTTTATGTTTGTATTTTTTTTATTTGGATAAAACTCAGTGCGTACTTTTTGTGTGAACAAAGAAGACATTTTGCATCAAACGTTTTAGGAAATTCTCAGAAAAAAGATTAAACACTCGCTCCTAACTCCATCCAATTTGCTGATTTTCATTATGTAAACAACTAATTTTGCTAAACTTTTGACAGAAACTTGCTTGCTCAATTCTTATTGAGCTATTTATCACTCGATTTCAATTGAAAACGTTTTTTATGAGATGTAATTGAATGTCAAAGTGCTGATATGGCAACATTAGCGTGCGCTGGAGTTATATGCTGTTCCCCTATTTGATCATTTTTCAGGTAATTTAACAAAAAATTCACAGCTTATTCATTAATTTTAATGTTCTCTCAATTAAAGCAACGAATTGATCCACGTCGTTACGAATTGTTGAGCCAAAATCATCACTAGAGATTGAAACAAACCCGTTGAATGACCCTCGTGATTATTATTTCAGAACCTCTCTGTGTTTCCTTGGTGCCCTCGAGCTTCTCTGAATAAATGTTGTTTAAACGACAGACGGTCTGCATTTCAGCAGACATTTTCGCAGGGGGGTCAATTGAAGTAAATTTATCATTTTTTTTAATTTAAATCAGAAAACAAATTTTGTTGAAAAGAATGCCGTAACTATCGCTTTTTCAACATTTAGAGAATAATTTTGAAAAAAAAAACTTCTTCTACAAACAACTAACCCCAAGAAACCTTCATCTTAGGAAGGAAAAATAACGGAAAATTTCCAACGCGGTTTAGATGCTCTCCAGTGACTAAATTGTTGTGAACCGGCTCGAGGGGTGGCCTCGAGAAAAACTCATCGAGCAAATGAGAATGGAAATGGAAAAGCAATAAAAAACGGAAAAGCCTCCCGCTCTCAGGATTTCCAACGCAGAATTTAACCGGTTTATGTGGGGGGTGGTCTGGTCAACCAAAGTGGCCGTAAGTAGTTCATTAACGTGGATAAGCTGCGGGTTAAGGTTGTAATGTGGGCGGTTTTGTGTTTGCAGGATTGTGTGTACTGCATTGGGAAACGGCATGGTGGTTGTCCTGTGGAGCAATCTACTTGGCTAAACGATTTACAGCGACCGAACCGGACCCAATTAGTTTGATGGGAGCTGTTTTATCTTTATGTTTGTTCACATTTCTACTATAATTTCATGAATGGAAATTGTTAAAAAAAAATACAATCTGGACTGTAATTTTTGTACTGGCTTCAAAATAATTTTCTCGTAATGCGCTCAAAATGTTAAAAAAGAAGGTTTGAATTAACTAAATGATATTTTTTTTCATATTTAAATTCTTTTCAATCTGAATTCAACTACACCATACATGCGTCGATATATGTTTGCCAATGCGAGCAACAAGTCTTACTCATGAGTGAATTGCGATGTTCATAGAATCATATTTCAATTTTATAGCCTCAACGGTACCATCAGGTTGGGAAACGTAATCCAGTAAAGCTCACAGTAATGTTTACGCCTTTATTGGCACTCAAACGAGCTGTTGCTTCCCGCAAATTTTGGTCTACCAGCAATAAATAAATACTTGCTACAGGTAGTTATACAAACCAGACGCGATTATTCAAGTTATCGCTGAAATCTCATTTCGGTCGATCGAAATTTAGGAGCAACGAATCATGGAATAACTAACTTAGTTCGTCTAGGTAGGTCTAGGTGGTTGGTGCCTTCCCCACTTCTTACCAAAAATGGGTCTCTTGAAAAGTTCGGACATAATTTTCATCTAAATTTTAGTTTTTAAATTGTAAAGAAATTCAGTTAAGCTGTTTGAAACCAATCTAGTTTTTCACGCTTGTTTGAAGAGTCCTTAAAAAGTATATAAATATCATTTAAGTGACCATAGCTTGCGGCAGGATTGCCAGATATTCAAATTTTAAGACTCGTTGGGAAGATCTTTCGATAATTTACCCAACGCTGGGTTTACGAAGAATCCGGAAATAATTTCCTTACCAAATTAGCGACATCCACCTTCAAAAAGTGTATACGTAGCAATGAATTCATTGGTCATAAAATTGAGTCAGGGTTGCCAGATCTTAAAACTTTTAAAAACATTGGAGAGATTTTTTAGTTAAAATTTTAATATTTTTGTTCTACTTTTGAACTATTTGTGAACTTCAAACGGTTCAATTTTTGCATATAGAATACACTACTACACGGAGAGACCGGCCAGGGCAAATCTAAAAAAATCTTGGTTAATTTAACTAAAAGTATGGCTTAATTTTTTACACAGCTTTTTTCAACAATCGATTGTTGATTTTGTTAACCCGAAATTGCTGACCACCAGTAACTAAAAGTAACTAAAAAAATAGTTGGAATTGCCATTTTCGTTGGCTAAATGTCCGAAAAAAATTCTAGCAGTCGACTGCTAGAATATTTTTTTCAGAAAATTAACTATTTTTTTTTGTTTTCAGCTGAAATATTGTGGAATATTCTGTAAAAAACAGGCTGGACCATACTTTTCAACTATTTTTCAACAATTTTTTTCGGTGTATTAACTGAAATATTTTTGCATGCTGAAAATTATTAGTGGATTATAACAAAACATTTCTTAATTAAACATAATTTATGTTAGTGTCGATATATATTTTCTTTAATTATCTAACGATATAGGCCGGGCTGAATTTCTAGCTACATTTTTAACTAATGTCTTACTTAAATACAGAAAAATATTCGTACATGTAGTCAATAATTAGCTATTGTTAGCAATATTGTTATTGAATTTGAAGTAATTTTTTTAATAATGCCTCACAAATTAATGCTGGGTGTTTTTATATTCGTATTTATTCTGCCTAAAATTTTAACTTTTTGTACTAATTTGTTTTTTTTTTTTGCATGAAGTTTTTAAATTACTGTTAAAAAGCATACAAACAAAACTTTTTATTAATTGTTATTATAAAACATGTAAGGCTTGATAAAAGTTTGAAAAAATTACGTTGCATAAATCTAAAAAATAATAATTAAACATATTACAAATTTTGTTAAACATATTTAAAAAAGATGTTTAATTTCTCGTGAATTCCTTAAAAATATAAACCGAGGAAAATTTTTACCAAGTTAAGTTATTATGTTGTATAAAATTATGTTTTGTATTCACTTACCATCACTGTGCAATCATCCGATAAGTCATCATCATCTGCAACGGTCTCAGGTTTAGTTATTTTTCTTGTGGTTGGACACAGAATTTACACCAAAGTGAACCTTTTGCTGCAAATAGACATATAAAATTTATTAGTAATTTAATACAAAATTCTTAATTTTGGCTATAAACTGAAAAAAGGATCGTAAATAAATGTAATTATGATGAGGAAAGAAAAAATATCAATAATGCTACTTACCAAGCTTGCATTAAATTTTTTCAACGTATACTCCGATTCCTGAAAACAATATTTAGAGTTTTACTTACCAGTTTATTTAGCTGTCTTCTATTAACAGCATTTTTAAAATATTTCTATCTTCTTTTGTATATCTTTTATAAATTTTATTTTTTAGACGTTTCGCATCATCTAATTTTTATTTTGATATTATGTGTACGCATTTCCATGTATTTTATGGCTGATGATTCTGAAAAAATAATGGTTCATTAAATTTGTATCCATCGTAAGCACGAAGGTTTTTCATTATTCAGTTTTCTAATTAAAATCACAACAGATAAATTGTAATGTAAAAATTAATCCAAACTTACTTAGATTAACCAACCTTTTGTTAAATTTGCCCGTGCAAGTATTGTCGTGCAAGAGTTCACCCGCCTCTTCCTTTCACTGCCCTTCCCTTTCCTTAAAACATTGTCATGAAGTCCCCTCGCATCAGAGGTCCTCATTGCGAATGTCCTCGTCTTGTTCTTCATAGTTTATCACCTGCAAAGAAATCATCAACAAACCTACTCACTAATTCTACCTCCCCAGTTGCAAAACTTTGATTTGCCACTTCAACATTAGCCAAATAATGTAATTTTCACCTTTCACATCCTCTCACTTCATGATTAACAACACAAACAAGTACGCTTTTGTTGAAATTTACGAAAGTAAAATCAACAATTTTAACTGTTAAAATTTCTGGGCACAGTCTCTCCGTGTAAATGTTATCGTTTTGGAAAATATCGAAGACGCGTTTTTTCTAATCTTTTTTATGTTGTTGATTTAAACTTTTCAGAACAAATTTAAAATTTGATACCTGCTCTGTATCACCCTTTTCAAGTTTAAATTTTGCAGTTCTTGATTTTTTCAATGGGGAAAAAAATAAATTATAATGCAAATCTCTGCGAAATTCCAAACAAAAATGATTTTGTAATTATTCGAAAATCCCTATTTCGGGAAGAGATTCTCTGATCGATATGGAGTCTTCAGCAGAGTTGTAGTAGGCAATGAGAACAATTCAGAAAAATAGTTTTTTTTAAGTTTGCCATAAAAAGATAAACTTTCCAAAACTGTGTTTTTAAATAGGTTTATGGGGACCAAAAAGGACAAACTAATTTGACGGAGATAAACATTTTTGATAATTTCACGATTTAAAAAAAAATGAAAATGAATCGAAACACAAATTTTGTCTCTTTAAAATTTTGTGATTTAATAATTTTAAAATATTCTGAAAATTTCATAAAAATATCATTTCTTGACTTGAAAAAAATAGTGCTGGTTGGAAAACACTTAAACAATTTATTTTTCTAATTTTTCTATAAATAGCAATACTTTTTCTAAGCATTAATATTATTATTTGTTCGATTTTCAAACTTAGAAAATGAAACTTGTGTAGAATTTTCTTAGTTTCGTTTTTTCAAGAAATGGAATATATATAAAGAGAATCAATAATACACGTTTTTTTAACACTGGAACGCCCAACGCATGCCCAACTTACACGGACGCCCAATCCTCCCAAAAAAGCTGGAACGGTAACTTCAACTCGCTGGTTCTCGGGCATAACTTAACCAATCAAGATGATTTTTTTTCAGTGATATATTAGATTTCTAGATGATCCTAGAACTTTGCAGAACTCAATTTGATCAAATCTGAAATTTCGGCGACCGAAAACGATCCACCTTTTTTTAAACAGTTGCCAGCGTGGAATTTTTGGCGACTTTTTTCTACAGGCGAAAAGTTCTGCAAAGTTCTAGGATCATCCAAACATCCTTACAAATCACTGGAAAAAAGAATCGTCTTGATTGGTTGAGTTATGCCCGAGAACCAGCTAGTTGGAGTTACCGTTCCAACTTTTTTGGAGCCTTGGGAGTTGAAAAAAAATAATATATTTTTAAAAGTCTTACCACTTTTTTCTGGACTATCTTCCTCAACTAAAAGTTTGCTAAAGACACCATATTTATCAGAGAATCTCTTAAGACTTTCGAATATACCATTTTTGTATTGACAGATGTCAAAATTGTATGGAGACTTGTATGGCTGAACTATTGAAGCATAATGCCATCTTTGGTCATAAAGAAAATTTCAGCCCAAAACCAAAAAATGAAAAATAAAATTATGTGGAGAACTGCTCTATAACTTGAGAGTCTTGATATTTTATCTATCGTTGCTGTAATACAGCCAGAAAAGAAAGAGAGAGAAAAACAAAAAAACTCTTGTATCGACACAAATGACAAATCAACAAATACCACCAGCTGTCTAAATCCATTTCATTACAGCTAACATTTCTTCAAATCCTTTGAATAAATCGAATTGATCACAAGAAACAAGACAGAAACTCGATTTTGCCAGTCCTCTCCGAAAACCACAACCGACCAAGCCTAATTCGATTTTCGGTCCCATCCTAAGAAATGTCTCTCCTTTGAAGCACACCAGCAACGTGCGATAAATTTAAATCAATAAAAACACTAATCTAGCGCCCTCGTCAGCAGCTGGCGTATAATTGTAACGTCATTTGGACCAAATTTCATTCGGATAAATTTAGCCAATTTGTCATCAAAAGTCGCGCGGGGAAATTCCTAAGGTTAACTCAACTAAGATCTTCTGACGGGGGAAATGACGTGGACGTTACACAGCTAGGCGAATTACAATTTGCACAAGCCGACAGGCTAATTGGCTTACTCGGGAAGATGACTGTGATGACGAATGCTAATTTTATCTGGAAGGGAGTAATCCTGTTAAATGGAATAACTAACTTTGAAATGAATGCGAGGTAAATATTTGTTAGGAATGTCCTAATGAAGAAGCTAGGAATAGGTTATTAGGAATTGAATAACCATAATTTTTGTGACAATTATTGCATCTGAAGTCGTTTAGCTCCTTGCGCTGTAAATGAAATTATTTTCAATTTGCACCAATAGCCATCATTCTAGGACTGGGAAAGGCGAAAGAAAACGTCCGTTTGCGGACGAGCTATGAGATTGTAAAGTGGCTTGGTCACAACTCGATGTCACACGTCGGATATTGGACATAATTGCCCGGATGTGGTGGAAGGATCTTGTTTTCAATGGATTAATTGGCACTTACATTCCACTGTTGTACGGTTGAATTGACAGGCCATGTTGCATTACTTTGTAGACATTTATTTTATGGTTCATTTCAATGTACTAAAGATGGTTTACGGAAAAGAAATTCTTAGTTCAATCAATTCTTGTTCGGCAAGTACCATGCGTCTCCTTGCAAATATTCAATGATAGTTTGTTTAATGAAGAGGCACGATTCTTCAATAAAGATTGACATCCCAAAAGAGGAATACATACAAAAGATTAATTTCTCTCTATATCCTCTTATCACCCCCCAGAACACTTCCAAACCCAGCGTAGCAGCCCCTCCCCCAGGACACGTGCCACATGGACCACTTACGGACAATCTAAGACTCTCCTAGGCGGGTGTCGTCGTCGTCGTCCCACCAAACCACGCACCAGCACACAAACACCGTCGTTCCAGGAAGGACACATCCGACGACGGCGGCTCCAAGAAACGTTCGCGCGGTCGTCCTCCCGTCCCCGTCCGGGCAACGATGAAGTTTTCAATTCCGCTTCCTGGCGGTGGCACCGGACTGACACTGTTCTCGAAGCTCGTTCGCACCAAGGACTTGCGGAAGCTGCAGGGCGAAGATCCCAAGAGTACAAAGCCAAAACTAACGGTAGGTTGTTGGGTTTTGCTTAAATCTTATCTAATGTTGCGTTCCAAAGTTTCCCTTTAATATAATAATTTTCATGAACAGTAGTGTCACAGACAACCCGACATAAATTTATTTTCAAAACCTTCAATCAACATTTTAACGGTTATATTGAAGATTTAGAAACTCATCACACCACTTTTCAATTCACGACTGCTCATTTAAACGCATTTGACAGTTTTTTTTTAAATTAGTTACGACTGTCTGCCTGTCTGTGGAGTGTGACTTACGGAATTTATTCCTTTATTGAGCATCAAACGAGTGCGAATTGGGATAGGATTTGGTCGATTTAGTGGGTCCACATTAGGATATCGTTTGTGTGGGAAATTGAACAATGAGCTATGGAATAAATCATCGCTTTCTAGCTGTTGGCAAAACAAAGATGTGGAATTAATAATAATTTTATAGCAAATTTTCTGAACCCTTAAAAAAAAAAAAAAATCTGAATGTCGCTGAAATCGAACTTTTGGTGGCAATATCTTGTTAAAAAATCTGTAAAGTATTTTTCGATGGCAAATTCAATTTCAACATAAAAAAATTATGACAAAAAAATTATTTGCATAAAATTTCGATTTTTTCCAAAAATCACTATTTTTTTCAACAAACTTTAATTCGGCTGCAGAATTTTCTCTATGGCTCAAAAGTTGCGGGTTTTTGTCAGCTAGAACATAAATATCAAAAAAGTTTATTAAAAATCGGCAAATTTTTCCCTTAACCTATTTTTCTGAATATTCCTCAACAACACCCAAGACAAAGCACTCGTCCGAGAGAATAATGGCCTACACAGCAAACAAAAGTTGAATTTTGGAATGTTGAAAATTTGGTTGGTTGAATATTACTCATTTTTTGAGTAATATTACTCAAAAAATCTGTAAAAATGTGAACCTGATGAATATTCATCAGAAACTGATGAAAATTCACGAATTCCTGATGTAATATTACACATTTTTTTCGCCACAAAATCTATCACCAATTCCTGATGAATATTACCATAATTTTTTTCTCTGTGTAGAGTCGAAAGAATAGTGGTACCATTCACGGACACAGAGAACACAGTTCGAGATGGGCGAGAGAATCATTCTTACGGGGTTCATTTCTAATCTAATCTAATCTAATCTAACACAAACGCAGCCAGTCCGATGAAAGCATGCTGGAAAGTCTTGTGATTAGATTACGCCCCAAGCACTTTTCTTGTCAATATTAATAATTGCAATACATCCGAGAACACCCGAAAATGTAATACAAAAATTAAAGCGGCCAGCCCTACTGCGTTGTGTTTACCGCAGAGAGGATTCTGAGAACGGATCACATTTCACAGAACCTACAGGGGAGGAAGGATGCGTGGACATACCGTACCAAACGCTCCGAATCAGTTAGGTGTAGTGTGTTAGTGTAAATTTGGCAGATAAATATAATTTTAGGGAGGAAGTGGAATTGAGCAAAATGGGATTAAGGAATGGGAAAGTGAGGAAAGGGTAGGAGGGTTTTTTTTTACTTTATAGTATAATAATATAGGAGAATATAATCATTAAGCAAATAATGATGGAAAGCTCTCACCAAGAATCAGCAAATCTTGAAATCTTCAAAAGACACAGCCAGATTGTGTCCCAATCGGCAGCTCCTAAGTTTTTATCAACGGCCGCATCAAATCAGCCAAGATTTCCTCGTCATCTGCGCGATTGAGGCTCTATCCCAGGTCAGCGACGTTTTCCCGGGCATGCAGCAAAGCAGCAACAGCTCCTGGTTCTGCCAAATCCATAAAAGGAATCGAACCCCGTATATCTCCACCATCTCCACCTTTTCCACTACCACTCACAAGTTCGTCTAAAACTAGCCGATAAAACTTTGACGGAAGTCCTCAGAAGACGAAAAAACGCGGAGCGATAAATCAATCCAACCGGTCGTGATCATAGCTTGCTTCGATCAAATTTCAGAATCATTCTTACGGGGTTCATTTGCAAAAAAAGTTCATCTGTCAAACAAAACACCAAAAACTGTAGACTAAAGGAATTGAACCTGAGACCTTTGATAAACTAACCCAATGACTTTACTTTCTCGGCCACCACAGCTTGGTGACCAATAAGTTGTCAAAAGTCGATGTATGCCACTTGTTGGAGATTTATTATCTCAATTAACGAATGAACACATTTGTTATGATGGTGTGAGCATTACTCTTTAGATTTTGACCTCACAAAATTTTGAGGGAACGATTCTCTCCACTCTGAATTCTGGGTGTACGAGACTTGTATGGGTGTAATAATGACACAAAATAGCTACTTTTGTCATTGGGGGACGAGGGAACCTTTCCCACAAAGTTTGAGCCAAATAAAAAAAACAAAAAATAAAAATGGTTGAAATCGGCCGATTTCGTAGAGAATTGTTAATTTAACAAAAGCAGAAAATTTCATTTCAGCAAAAAAAAAAAAAAACTTCTGAAGTATAACATTTTTTATTAATTTGTTTTAGAGCCACAAAATTCATAATTATCGCTACAAAAAATTATGGTTTACCAATTTATTTATTTTGAAGTGTCTTGGAAAATATCGAAAATTCAATCTATTTTTTTTTCAATTCAATGTTAGATCCAAAATCTTAGTTGAAATTTCAATTCAGTTCACAAAACTGTAGATAATGTATATGGTTTGAAATAAAATTTCATTTTTCTGCACTTTAGCAGTACTTATTTCTTAATTTTTAAAATATTTTTTAGAATTATGTTTTAAAAATACCTTTAAATTTTCTATAATGATTTGTTGTAAATTTAGTAAGAACATTTCAAATTTTATTTTAGGTTTCAGTTCCTCCTTCTTTTCAAAATTTTACAAAAAATAAAAGTATGGGGACATAAAATATTATTATTGACTAAAACTGATATATTTTGTTGAAAAAAAAAAATTGCAAAAATCGATAATAAAATAATTTCTTTCATTGTATGCGCTTATTAATGCCCTTTCCATCAAATAAAGACTTTTTAATTTTTCTACAAATTTCCATTTTGAGACCACAGATCGGAGCGTTTGGTACGGTATGTCCGCGCATCCTTCCTCGCCAGTAGATTCTGTAAAATATGATCCGTTCTCAGAATTCTCTCTGCGGTGAACATAACGTAGTAGGGCAGGCCGCTTTAATTTGTGTAATGCATTTTCGGGTGTTGTCGGATGTATTGCCATTATTAAAATAATGACAAGAAAAGTACTTGAGGCGTGATTTAATCACAAGACTTTTCAGCAAGCATTCATCCAACTGGCCACGTTTGTGTTAGATTAAATCAGACATTTTTAAATTCAAAAGTTAAAAAAAACGTATTTTCATACATTCATATTTTGCAATTTTTGGAAATTAGCATGAATGTAATGATGTATAATGCGTTTTGTGATACTTTTAGTTCCAAATTTAGAATATCATTCTTTAAATTTAAAATTTATTTTTTTGCACCCTGTGTTAAGATAGGACCATACTTGTTTAATTTTAACGCTATTGTATCAGTTTTTATTTGGCAGAAAAATGAAAATTTCAAAAATCAAGTAAAAAAGTTTGTTTTTTTCATACAAATTCCGCTTCCAATTATGAAATGATTCTCAAGAGTCATATAGATTTTGGGCTGATAAAAAACACTTTGTAGAACATCGTAAAGCGCTACGAGTTGATCCCGTAAAAAACAAAATGATTTTTGAAGAATGCTTTTTTGGAAATAAGATTAAGGTGAAACGGGACACTTTTCTAATCAAATATAAAAACGTATGTTGTTGTTGTTGTTAATTCATTTATTTCAACAACAACAACATACGTTTTTATATTTGATTAGAAAAGTATGAGATTCTTGAAAATGAGGGCATTTGATTGGGTTTTGCTTTGTTTAGTTTTTTGCTCGTTTTTTTTTTATAAATTTAAAAGAAAAAAATTGCCATAAAAATATTAAACTGTAACCAAACAAACCCAATTTTTAAGGCTACTTTCTTCAAAAGAATTACATTTTACTCGAAAAAGTTTCAATATACAGCTCAAATCTTCAAGGATCATCAAGACTAAATTTGAGCACCATTCCAAACCGCTGCACGTGTTGATTAATTTCCGAATCTCATTCCCGCGGGATAATCTGGACTCTTCTTCTTTTCTTCTCATTTGCAGAAATGTCTCACCACACTCGACCTAACCTCACTCGGAGTGGGATCGTGCTGTGGCACCGGTATGTATCTAGTCGCTGGTATGGTAGCGCGAAACATAGCTGGCCCCGGTGTAGTGCTTAGTTTTATCATAGCGGCAATAGCTAGTATATTTTCAGGTAAAGATAAAATTTTATCTTCTTTTTCTACACTTAAAATTGTGCTAATTGTGTGTGTGTCGTTGTCGATGTCGTTGTGTTTGGAGAGTGTCGCGGTGTCCTGAAAGAGAGTCTGTGTCGCACATACAGTACAAATGAACACATTGGCTTGATGCAATTAACAACAGCTAAATAAATTAAGTTCTAATTTGTAGATTGGAGATAGTCATACTGTGCAAACGTTGTTATGCATTTCATTTTGTTTATAAAGTGGAAAATTTATTATTTACAACTGTCATCAAAACTGCCTGAATGTCTTATATATCTCCTCACATGCATGATCAAAATATGTTTCCCAACCATGGCACAAACAGCACAGCTCATGATTGCTCTTAAGACTTTTGCTCACACCTTACAAAAATGAACAAACACCAGACGGTGTGAATTGTTCCCCAGACTGTCGTTTGTGGAGTCGTCCCCGGTGGTTTTTTTCCCTTATTTCTTGCTGTCACAGCTTGACCTTCAAGACAAACAAAGCGCCAGCGAAGGTTAGGGTGGTGCAGAGTTTTCCTATGGTATGATATGGCAATGTATCGTTGTATGTTAAAATTGATATAGATCTTTAGGACTCTATGGAAGAAGATAAGGGTTTATTTAAATATTCCGTAACATATTCAGGGTGGGGACTATTTAAGTTTCTTGAATTTAAATCTAGATTTTTTTTATTCTTTATTATAGAGTTTTTCAACCGGAGGCTGGTTCAACTCTTTCTAATTTTGATTTGTGTTAGGCATTTGTCATGGAAAATCTGAAAATGCCAACTTTTGTGCTACGAATTATTTGAACGAACTCTAGTGACTATTGATAGATACTGAAAAACGACCACAAGATTCCTTCGAAAACTTTTTTTTTTAAATTTAATTTGTAGATTAAGCCCAATCACACACAGTTTTAAAACATATTATTTTAACAATCTTCAAGCGTTTGACTTTAAAATATTTATTAAGGATTGCAACGAAATATTAAAATAAATAACTTCAGCAATTAAAATTTTGAATTATTGGACAATAATAATTAAAAAACACATAGAAAAAAAAGTTGGAAATGCCATTCCACTGTAACTTAGGGTAAATGTGCCTATATTGGTTCCTAGCTGGTAGTCAAATGTTTAAAATGATGAAAAAAGTGACAGGAAAATTATGAACCCCAAAACAGTCAAAAGATAACAGTTGGAGTATGTGAAATGAGCTTAGTACAGGGTGGCCACTCAAATCACATATTCGAATTACCGACTTTTTTCGATAGTTCCAGAATGTAAATAGTGACATTTCTTACCATAAATAATTGCATTTCATTAAAAACAGCTTTAGAGAAGTTAAATCCTACCATCATTTTTTTTTCTTTAAATGCATTTGACACTTTTGGTATAAATCAAAAATAACCCTCAGTAAAAAAGAATCTAATAAAATCAATAAAAGGAAGCCTTTATAATATTGATTCGGAAAGAAAACATAAGCAAAACCTTTTTTTTTTTCTTTTTTCAATAGCTGTACAAAATATAAAATGTTATACCCCATTCGCACGGGCAAGTTATAGCCGGTTATAATTGTTTTTAAAACTTCAACTGTCAAATTTGTATGAGTTATAACCTTGTTTACATTTTAAAACCAGCTATAAGGAGCCCGTGCGAATGGGGTTTTAAAGGTTCATTAATAAAAATCCAAGCATTTAGTTATGTTCCTCAGGGTTTTCTGAAAAAAAGGAAAAATAAAGAAAAGCTTTCAACATGATTGCAAATAATTTAACAATTTTTAAAAGAATTAAGGAATCGCGTAAAAATATGTTTTTTTCGGGTCAAAATCCTTATAATTTTCAAAAAAAATCAGGAATTGGATATAATCTTAAAATATGAATATAAAAAATAAAAAATCTCAAATTGTCAGTATTTTAATGTTTTACAATATATAAATAGGCCAAAAACTAAATTAACAAAAATTTCGTTACTTTTCAAATAAAAAAACTTTTTGGATTCGACCTGATAAAAAGTTAAGCTTTACAATAAATTAAAATGAAGCTACATCAAGCAATTTTTTACGAAAAAAAATGATAGGATATTGCAAAAATGTTAGTATAACCTTTAAAATATATATTTAAAAAAATACTACAAAAAACTATTGCAGGTTGAAAATATTTAAGCAATGAAACAAAACGAAACAAAACAATAACTTTCAGATGGTCATAATTGATGAAATTTAGCTCTGATTTCAGAATGGAATCAGGCAGACCTTTATAACATTGTTAATTAGTTAAAAGATTTTGATTTATTTTTGGCCAAAGCGTCTGGATCTGGAAATTTTATTTTTTTTAAGAGTTGTGTTTTCAACTTTACACAAGTTTCCTTTTACACTTTTTTCTGATGATTTAAGTCAAACATAATTTAAATTCTTTTGATAATATAACAATATTATGAAGATCTGTGCAAAATCCATGTCATCATAATAAAACAGTATTAATCTGAAGTTTTTTGAAATATATTTTTCATTCTCATAAAAATTAAATTAGTAAAAGGAATCGAATTTTGATTTGATTGCTCCAAACTTATTGAGCATAATTGATATAAAATGAACAAAATATTAAAATAAGATCAGATTTTTTTTCTAAGAACTATGCTTTTGATTTCCGACTTTTCCCGATTTATTTGTGGATTTTGGCAAATTCCAGAGTTTTCCCGATTTACCGCCTGATTTGGCCACACTGCTAATACTATCTGAAAAAAAGATTAACTAAACATGATAAATCCATGTCCAAATTTTAAATCAAAACAAAAAGACAAAAAGGTTAAAATAAAGAAGTAAAGTTTTTCATAGAACTAAAGTAGCTCAAAGTGAGCTACTAAACACTGAAAATTGATAAATTGCGGAAAAAATGGGTAGTAGAAGGGTAAAAAGTCTTTATGTTCAAGTTCGTTTTTATCACTGGATGTCATAATTGTTGGTAAAATGGTTATATTTTGTATGCTCTATTTTTAAAGAAAACAGTACAATTGGTTGAGTCGCAAAATATAATATTACTTCTAATAAAAATAAAGTAGATTCTTTTTGGTTTCAGAAACACGATATTTTTATATGATGATATAGTGGACTCTCTGGCTGTCGATCTTCTCGATATCAATATTTCTCCAGCTGTCAATAAATTTTTCAGTCCCTTCAAATAGATTGCTTTGATTTTTCGTTCTATAATTTGATAACTCTCGCTCTCGCCGGTCCCTTCAATATCGACAACGAGAGAGTCCATTGTAGTCTAAGTGTGAGCCACCCTATTTCATGTCCGATCCTTTTTGGTACCATTTCGCCCACCACTCCCACGTGTGTTTTTGTATGTATGTATGTGTATAACGCGTATGTGTGTGTGTATCGTGCTACTGTAAATAGCTGTTTTCGTTGGCTTGATGGTTTTCCGGCGACATTTACGTGTTAATATTACAACATTTCTTTGTCTGGTCCCTATGCCTACTCTCTCTCTCTCTCTCTCCCGGATGACAACGACTCCGACGACGACGATGGATCTAACCAAATAATACACCCGGGATTAGGCGCCTGTTATGCGGAGTTTGGCGTCCGGGTGCCACACACTTCCGGTTCGGCGTACATGTACTCCTACGTCTCGGTGGGAGAGTTTGTGGCGTTCGTTATCGGGTGGAACATGATACTAGAATATCTAATTGGTAAGTTGGATTTCTGTGCTGGGTTGATTGGGGATCTTGGTATGATATGAGTTTTTTTTTTTGCTTTTGTTCTTCATATTATTTACATGACATGACATGACGTCGCTTTAACTTCTTGTTATCGATAACAATGATCATTAAGGTACTTTAAGTTGGAAAAATAGCTACTTATTGAACTATTATGTTTTTGAAGCATTTTTCGCTTGAAATCTAATGATTGAGAAATAACCCTAAAAGTATTCAAGTTTTTTGGTATTCCGAATGAATTCCGTTTTTTTTATTTTGCACAGTTTTTTCCAGCAAATTTTCAATTTCAGCTAATTTTGACGATTTTCCGACTTGAGTTGCCAGCCTGGGTAGCTTGCAGATATATTAGTGAGGGTTGCAGATCGCTGTCAAATTGACACAAGGTCAACATTTTTTAGCGTGCATCTTTCATATTTTGATAAAAAGGCGTTCATTGAACGTAGCAATATTAGGATGACAATTTCTGTGACTTTTCTTTCTAGTGAGTGTAGACAAGAAAAAAATAATCTTGAAGGTCAAACTGGAATACTGGAAGAAGATGCCGGAAAATTTACATGCGTATACAAAATATAAAACTTCCCCAACCAAGTCTTGGAATCGAGTATGAAGTTATGAACTTTCCAACTTTTCTGTTTCTCTTACGTTTAAGATGTACCTTTTCTGCTCAACTTTACCTTATACCTAAAGGCTCAACTAATCGACAACATAACCCGTAATGGAATCTACTCGTATAAAAAGCTCAACACAGCTGCTTTCAAAGGAACATATCTTACGGTCTGTGTGTGTGTGAGTCTACGAGGGAGCCTGCTAAATGGATATCCGATCCCTTTTAACCCAAGGCAGGTCTGCGGAAACTGAAACTGTAAACAGCGCCTGTTGCTCGTAACACACTTTTTCCACCCAACCACCACCCCCACCCTCGAAGGGGGAAAATGACCAATTTACGGCGAGTCTGTAATAACGGCAAGAATTTTCCTATTTTTTTAGATCTAGATTAAGTGCATTTCCCCTTACTCTAGGTAGAATTACAAGTGGTGTTCTCCTCGGGTGCGAAAGTGTATTCAGCCATAGAAGCTCTTTTTTTTTACTTCTTTTTGAGGGAAACCCTTTGAAGAAAACAGAATACTTTTATAGAAAAAGCTTACGACACAAAAGCCCACCTCAGACAGGTGGTTTTTTGTATGAATTTTAAATAGAATCAACGGTGAAAATTAACGTACCAATTTGATACTTAAAAATAAATTAAACGTTAAATAAAAAAAACGCTTTTTATCAAAAGATATAAAAAACACTTTCTCAAGATTTTCCACCACTTTTCCTGACACACGTTCGCTGATTTTCTGCTGCATGGCCGTGGAAGGAACGCAAAACAACAAACTGCCACTTGGAAATTATTCATGACATGCAGCAGAATCCCGGCTCTCTTGAATGCATTCGCCCCACGTGTTTTTTTAAAAAAAAAAAGGCTTTGAGAGAAAATTGGTACGTGCCTGAGTGTGTGGGTGGGTTCGTCGCCATCGTCATCGTCCGCCGGGCGGCCACAAAAAGACTTGCCAACAATTAGCAAAATAAAAAAAGGAACAGGGGAAAAATCTCTTTTAAAGGTTAAAGAATAACTTTTTTTTTTGTCTTTTGGTGGGAAAATGGGCTGGTAAAAGCAGCTGTTTTGATGCGGGGTTCTGATGGAATATTAAATTTGCTTCCAGTTTGCGCATCGCGTTTTTTAAAGTCATTTTGGTGAGCAAGGCAAAACAAAAGTTCTATAAAGATCCAAGCACTGTTGTTTTGATAAAAGAATGCACTTAGGTATATTAGAAAACAACTTCCATATGGTTATTTAAAAAAAATTGACAAATTTGATTATTTCCTTTCGTCAACTTGTCGTAATTGCAAGGTGTGTCAAAGTGGCACGATCTGATCGGACTAAATTTTATATGAAGAGTGTCAACACTGTACGGAGTTTTAATAGTTTTTGCTCAATATCTCATGAATGCAATCGAAAAATTTGAAATTTTGTCCAATTACTCATAAATATTTTCATTGAAAAGTTGATATTCAAATCTAAAAAAAAAAACAGATAAAAACAAAAAAAAATCATCGCTAATGTAGTTTCTGGAATGAAACATTTACATTTTTACCCCTGACTCAAGGTTTCAAAAACACCCAAATAGCAAAAACTGGACATTTGGTATATTGGCCCTTTTCAAAAAAAAAATATATAAATAAATAAAATACTGCAGAGATGTTCATCGTAATTTCTCGATCCAAAATCAAGATTTCTGGATTTCTCAACGGTAACTCGCGATTTAACGATGGAAAAATTTCAAAAATTACATGAAATAAAAAAAAAACATTGAAATTTAAAAATAATATAAAAATAGAATCATTTTTTGCTAAATAACAAAACTACAATAAATATCAACAACAATAAAAATTATAACAAATACATCACCAAACAAAACATACAAAAAATACAAAAATTACAAACAAAACAAAAGATATAAAAATTAAAAAAATTAATGCAAAAAAAAACAATACAAAATTAAAAAAAATTACAAAAATTACAAAAATTGCAAAAATTACAAAAATTACAAAAATTGCAAAAATTACAAAAATTACAAAAATTACAAAAATTACAAAAATTACAAAAATTACAAAAATTACAAAAATTACAAAAATTACAAAAATTACAAAAATTACAAAAATTACAAAAAATTACAAAAATTACAAAAATTACAAAAATTACAAAAATTACAAAAATTACAAAAATTACAAAAATTACAAAAAATACAAAAATTACAAAAATTACAAAAATTACAAAAATTACAAAAATTACAAAAATTACAAAAATTACAAAAATTACAAAAATTACAAAAAATACAAAAAATACAAAAATTACAAAAATAACAAAAATTACAAAAATTACAAAAATTACAAAAATTACAAAAATTACAAAAATTACAAAAATTACAAAAATTACAAAAATTACATAAATTACAAAAATTACAAAAATTTCAAAAATTACAAAAATTTCAAAAATTTCAAAAATTACAATTATTACAAAAATTACAAAAATTACAAAAATTACAAAAATTACAAAAATTACAAAAATTACAAAAATTACAAAAATTACAAAAATTACAAAAATTACAAAAATTACAAAAATTACAAAAATTACAAAAATTACAAAAATGACAAAAATGACAAAAATGACAAAAATGACAAAAATGACAAAAATGACAAAAATGACAAAAATGACAAAAATTACAAAAATTACAAAAATTACAAAAATTACAAAAATTACAAAAATTACAAAAATTACAAAAATTACAAAAAATACAAAAATTACAAAAATTACAAAAATTACAAAACTTAAATAACAAAAACTGCAAAAATGACAAAAAATGATAAAAAAGGACAAAAATGACAAAATTGACAAAAATTACAAAAAAATACAAAAAATTACAAAAAATACAAAAAATACAAAAAATACAAAAAATGCAAAAAATACAAAAATTACAAAAAATATAAAAAATATAAAAATTACATAAAATACAAAAAATACAAAAAATACAAAAAATACAAAAACTACAAAAATTACAAAAGTTAGAAATTATACAAAAATAACGAAAACTTAAAAATTACAGAAAAAAACTTCAAAAATCTCTTGAATTTTTGAACTTTCATTTTAAAAAAAAAATAAAAAAGTTTAAAAATTGAATTTACGAGCCATGGTTTCATTTGAATGAAAAAATGTGTTTTAAATGCATTATACACCTGTCTAGTTGTTTTGCAATCATTAGTTTCCAAAATATCTAAGTATTGACGAATTTTTGTTTTCGCAAAAAAAAGTTTTTGCGGTTCTGTGCTTTGGAACTCCATAAAAATTCAAAATATTTTAAATCCAACCCAAACATGCTAAATACGATTATCAATGCAGAAATAGTAGTTTATGCAACAAGTTGCAAAAAGAAGATTTTTTCAGCACGAGTCGTACATTTATCCAACGAGGTTCACCGAGTTGGATAAATACGACGAGTGTTGAAAAAATCAAGTTTTGCAACGAGTTCCATACAACATTTTTTGCAATTCCGAAAACACCCATTGAGTGAAATTTTAAGTCAAATTGTCATGTATTTTTCCAATAAATCGTTTAAATTTAAAAAATGTTGAAAAGTTTTACTTTTCGAAACAAGTGCTGAAAAGTTCAACTTTTCAGCACTCATTTCAGTGCTGAAAAGTAGAACTTTTCAGCATTTATTTGAAAAGTGTTGCTATTCAATTCTGTTATTTTTGGTAGGAAAAAGTAGGCCGTTTCATTTCTTCAGAAGGACAGGAAAAGTTGACAGTTTCACAGCGGAATTGCAAAAAATGCATTTAAGATTGTTTTCAGTTGATTTAACTACTGTTTTTTTTTTTTAAATTTGGAAGTTTTTTGAAAATATATTTGTTTTGCCCCCTGCTTTTTCAGACAAATTTTGAAGGGGGGGGGGGGGGGGGGGCGACATAAACTTTGAAAAATATTTGCAACGGCCTTAAAATCTTTGAATTAAAATATATTTTTTTTGTGTTTTTGTGAAAAAAATGCCACATTTTTAAATTTAATGTTTTTTTTCGAATCTGAATGACATGTCGTAATATCGTGGCAATGTTACCATTTTTTAAATCAACAGCTTCAAGAGAATGATAAACAAATGAAGTTATATGGTTTGAATATTTCTGTAATTTCGAAATCAGCTCACATTTTTAAAATTAAATATATATGATACAATTTTTGAAATAATGTTTCGAACAACTGCTTTGAATAAAACATAAAAACCATCGATTACCAGTTTCAGGGAAAAATGCTCAACTGTGTACCAAACGTCCAACTCATAAATGAGTCATGTCATGAACTTTACAAATCATTGATGTTTATTGTTCCTGGAATAAACTCCCCCGCACCGGAAGCGACGGCTGTAATCCTCGATGGTTCCAATCGAGCCCTGACTTTAATTTCCCGGAATCGTTTCCACGCGCTCAAAGTGTTGTCGATTGACTAATTGGGACGGTGGCGCCGCCGTCGTTTCCGGCGCGAATAACAAAACTTTTAGCATTAGATGACAAAGACAATAGCAGGATAGGTTTGAGAAAAAAAAACCACACCACAGTGAAATATTGCTCAAAGCCTTCAGGGTTCAGTTCGGTTCACTTGTTTCGCCCAAGATATTTGGCCATGAAATCGAAACTGCGCCGTCTGCGGCGGCGGAGGCAGGACAACACAAGGTGATAAATAAGCAACAGCAAGATGTGCGGAGCACAGCTTCCGATCGATAAAGTGGGACTGTTCAGGAAAAGCTGGATGGTTGAAGGTTGGTACAGTTGTTCGGAATGTTAATTCTGACTGTGTTTTTGCCCTTAAGCAGTTTGTGTGATTTGAAACTTTTGACTTCGTGACATGGAAAAGTTTCGTACGGCGAAGAAGAGTCTAATTAAAATTTGTCGAATAAAGATTTGCCGTGATTAATTGGGTTACGTTTCCGACATGTATCGTAAAAGTTTTTATTTTTCCTCACTCCCTTCAGGTACGAGCGCGTGTGCCTGTGCGCTGAGTGCCAGCTTCGACTCGTTGAGCGGAGGAGTGATCAGCAAGAGCATAGGATCCGCCGTGGGGACCATATTCGGTACGTATTGACCGGACCAACCCCCAGAGTTTTGACCAGCTGCTAACCAGGATTCAAATTTCGTCAACAGGTCGCCCGCCGGACTTCATCGCGTTCGGCATCACCCTGCTGATGACCTGCGTGCTGGCGCTCGGGGCCAGCAAATCGGTGCTCTTCAACAACGTCCTCAACACGGTCAACCTGGCCTCGTGGGTCTTCATCGTGACGGCCGGGCTGTTTTACGTGGACACCAACTCGTGGGTCGAGCACGAGGGCTTCTTGCCGTTCGGCTGGAGTGGGGTGAGTAAGAGTTTGGTGCGCCACGTGACAGTTTGTAGCAATTACAGCCCCGTCGGACGGTTTGCCGTCAAAGGCCACCCGCTGGGCGCGCACTGGAAACCCAGCCAGGCCGCACAGATTAATCATATTTATTGATTTTATGTAGCCCAGAGAGGGTGGGTGTTGTTGCTTCCGCAAGTTCGTGCTTGCATTTTTTTTGCTCTGTCTTGTACAATACATCCCAGAATCAAGCCTCAGCAACCTCCAAAGCCAATTGAAAACTCTCCGCTTGTCTGTGGCGCCAGTTAGATTTTAATTATTTGTCTTGCGTGCCGCGAACTTGTTTGTTCAACCTGGCCGAGTGTACGACGACAATGTACTAAGGCGTAATTACCACCAACTTGTTACAGGTGTTTACGGGAGCGGCCACCTGCTTTTACGCGTTCATCGGGTTCGACATCATCGCGACAACCGGCGAGGAGGCGCACAACCCGCAGAAAAGCATTCCGAGGGCCATCGTCGGTTCGCTGCTCATCGTGCTGTTCGTGTACGTGACGAGCAGCTTCATCCTAACGTTGACAGGTATGCCATAGATACTGGGTGGGGGAGAGTTGGGGGTTTGCCACAGGTAACAGACGTACATTAACTTCATTTCTTGTTGGCCTATCTGCCATCAACTTAGTAGCTGTCACTTATTCAACCACTAACTTAATCATTATGAGTTCACCCAAGCTAGAAATTTCAAGCCCAATTTTCAAAATATTGTCATTAAAACCTACATTTTACCGAACAAAAAAAAACAAAATGGTTCGCGTAAAAATATCAATTTTTATGATTGTTCGTGCAAGACGGTACTTCCCACCTACTTTTGTACTGATCAGAACAATAAAGCATTTCTGCCTCTTCGCGCTCTGGCCACCGTCCGAGACGGTTTGCTCAGCAGCCACACAAACGAGTTGTTTTATTCTTTTATTTGAAAGATTCTACGCGAAGACACAACGTAGGGAATTCGAAGTCAGCCCCTGGCTGAACAATGCCTGATTCGGAAAAAATGACAAAAAATATTTTTAAAGTTTATAAGTTTCCCGTTTGATTGAAATTTGTTTATTTTTTAAAGAAATTGTGAAAACAAAATTTAAAAAGAAGTTCCTCACATTATATAGTACTTTTATACAAACCAAACCTATCAATACAATTTTACTATTCTGTCTTTAAATAGGATTGTCTTCAAAAGAGCTCATAACCTTAAATTTGTTATGTTCATTTGAAAGGTCTTTCCATTATTCAACGAAGGATGAGTCGCTTGATGTATTCATACATAAACTTTGAAAAATATTTGCAACGGCCTAAGTCACAAACATAGATTTTTGTGCAATTCCGTCGTGAAACTACTTACTTTTCCTGTAATTCTTGAACGACGAAATAGCCTACTTTTCTGTACCAAAAATAACAGAATCGAATAGCAACACTTTTCAGCACTTGTTTCGAAAAGTAACACTTTTCAACATTTTTTTGATTTAAACGATTTATTGACAAAATACATGAAAATTTGACATAAAATTTCACTCAGTGTGTGTTTTTTTGGAATTACAAAAAATGTTGTATGGAAAAAAAAAACGAAGTTGACTTTATAGCTGTCGGCCACCATTGCTAGTACCAACCACTAGTGTCTTCCTTTTATCTACAAGGACTTCGCCGCCCTGGGCTCCTAAGTGTATGAAAGTATGGCACGGAGCGACGGCGCCGAATACCCATATTTACACAAAGAATTTTAGAGCGCCCGCCGCGGGATTCGAACCGGCGACCTCTGGATTATGAGTCCAGTGCGCGGTCCGATTGATCCACACGGGCGGGACAATGTTGTATGGAACTCGTTGCAAAACTTGATTTTTTCAGCACTTTTCGTATTCATCCAACTCGGTGAACCTCGTTGGATAAATGTACGACTCGTGCTGAAAAAATCCTCTTTTTGCAACTTGTTGCATAAACTACTATTTTTTACCGAATTCGGCACTTGAAAAATCGGTAGAGTTGAACAAAATTTTACCGAATATCTGTTGTATGATGAACAAAAGTGAGCTTCGTTACCGAATTCGTTAAGTTTTCAGTTTACCGAACCAAGCTGTTCAGCAGTTGAAAATTCGGTAAACTTTACCGAATTCAGTATAAAAAAAATCTAAGTGTGTAGTTACCTATAATTTTATATCGAGATGTCCCATGGAAGATTTATACGTAGTAATTTGCGTTCCACCTTCCTGATCAAGAATATGTTCGATACAAAATATTCTATCGGTGAAAATTGCGTTTTTCGGGAAAATATGTTTTTTTCATACTAATGGAGACGCCTGGTACTAAATAAAACTTAAAAAAATTAAAGTCCTTTTACTAAGTTTAAGCTAACCAAAGGTAAAAGAAATGTAAGCAATTTTGAAACAATAGGACATATAATGAGGCTTATTGACTGTTTGCTCATGCAAAAGGTTCTAGAGAAAATTCTAGTGACCAAAGCTGGTAGTTCTAGTGGGAAATTCTATAACAATGCCAAGAACTCATTTGAAGATGCTTAGAATTATTCTGTAGTACTAGATCTAACTGAACTGATACAAATCTACAATCTGAACCTTTTGCATGCGCAAACATTGAAAAATTATTGGAATTTACTTAAGTCACCATGCGCCTCCTCCAGTACTTTTGATGCGAAACACATTTTTTTCCGAAAAAAAAACCAGTTTTCACCGATAAAATATTTTGAATCATTGATCAGGAAGGTACAACACAACTTTCTACGTATAAATTTTCCATGGGTCATCTAGATTTAAAATATTTTGCTGTATTGATGAAGATTTGATTATGTCATTATGCCATTTTACATTATTGGTCCTTTCTCAAAAGTTTCCACACAAATTTGGGAGCTTTCCATGCAAAAATGATATTTTTTTCGAAAATTTGTATTAAAACTTGAAATTGGGTCATACAAAAATGCCAAAATTTGTATGACCCAATTTCACCCCACAGGCCCAATGTCACCCCTGATGACGGTACAATTTGAGAGAACCAAAAGAGCTGTTGCACCTCAGCAATCAGAAATATTCCAACCTTTGGAAAAAAAATGTTCAGACTAGAGCAACCATGGGCACCAAAAAATGGTGATTTTTAATTTAACTTTTTGTCACTAAAACTTGATTTGCAAAAAAACTCTATTTTTATTTTTTGATATGTTTAAGAGGACATAAAATGCCAACTTTTCAGAAATTTCCAGAATGGGCAAAAAATCTTTGACCGAGTTATGATTTTTTGAATCAATACAGATTTTTTCAAAAAAACGAATATTGGTCGCAAAAAATTTTCAACTTCATTTTTCGATGTAAAATCGAATTTGCAATCAAAAAGTACTTGAGTGAATTTTTGATAAAGTGCACCGTTTTCAATTTAAATCCATTTTTAGGTGACTTTTTTGAAAATAGTCGCAGTTTTTCATTTTTTTAAATTAGTGCCCATGTTTTCCCACCTTTAAAAAAAATATTTTTGAAATGCTGAGAAAATTCTCTATATTTTGCTTTATTGAACTTTGTTGATACGACCTTTAGTTGCTGAGATATTGCCATGCAAAGGTTAAAAAACAGGAAAATTGATGTTTTCTTAGTCCCACCCAAACAACCCACCATTTTCGAATGTCGATATCTCAGCAACTATAGGTCCGATTTACAATGTTAAAACATGAAACATTCGTGAAATTTTCTGATATTTTCGAAAAAAATATTTTCAAAAATTTAAAATCAAGACTAACATTTCAAACGGGCCAAACATTCAATATGACGCTCATTTTAAATGTTAGTCTTGATTTAATTTTTTTGAAAATATTGTATATTGTAAGGTTTAGTGACAAAAAGTTAAATTAAAAATCACCAAATTTTTTGTTACCGTGTATCATTTTTTTTCAGTGTAGTCCATATCCATACCTACAACTTTGCCCAAGACACCAAATCGATCAAAAAATTCCTTCAAAAGATACAGATTTTTGAATTTTCACATGTCATTTTTGTATGGCCAGCTGCCAAATTTGTATGGAAAATTATATGGACAAACTAATGATGCAAAATGGCTTCTTTGGGCATACCGAAAGTTTCAGCCGGATTAAAATATACAGAAAAAATTGAATGACAGAAATCTCAGAGAATTGCTCATTTTTTTTTTTCGTAATTTTTATTTTGCTGTACAGTCATCCCACAAATTCGGAACACTTTTATGATAATTTGTCACTAGCATGCCAAATGCAGCTTATCTTGCTCTTTCACTAGTAAAAGTAGTACTCTTTGAGCAAAAAACTAAATTTCAAGATTTTTTGATCCAGAGCCGCAAAACACTGCCTACAAATGGCCTGTTCCATAATTGTGGGATGTTATTATGCCTCCCACAATCGTGGAACACCTGAATTCAACTGATATTTTCACACAAAAAGTTATCAGATCATGTATAAAACATCACGCAGCTTGAGTTTCATTGGTTTCAGTGTGTGAAGTCATTAGGCCGTTGCAAATATTCTTCAAAGTATATGTCGCCCCCCCTCCCTTCATTATTGGTCTGAAAAATCAGGGGGCAAAAAATGTTTTTTTTTACAAAAACTTCAAAATGTCCATGAAAATAGAAGTATAATCAACTGAAAACAATCTAAAATGCATTTTTCTGCTTTGATAATCATGTTTAGCATGTTTGGGCTTGTTTAAAATGTTTTGAATTTTTATGAAATTCCAATGTACAGCACCGCTAAAAATTTTCGTCAATACTTACATATTTTGGAAACTAATGATTGCAAAACAACTGGACAGGTGTTTAATGCATTTTAAAACCCTTTTTGCATTCAAATGTTGAAATCATGGCTTGTAAATAAATTTTTTAAACCTGACAGAAAAATACACGCCACTTCTATGAGTTTTTTTTGCTAATTTTTTGACAGTAAAAAAATTGTAAACTTAGAAGATTTAATTTTGGAAGGATGATTGTTACCACGGTGCTCAAAATACCGTTATTATGAAAAAAATATGCACTCCGAGATTTTGGGGTCTATCGATTCCTTACACCATAGCGCATCTCTGTGCAAAAAATAAAAACATTCGCTGATGTAGTTTTCGAGATACAGCCCTTTTAAGATGTTACATCTGATTTTTAATAAGAAAACCAAAACAATCAATACAATTTCAGCACTTTAAAGAGCATGCATTTCGAGATAAAGGTGTTTTTTGCTTCATATGACTGTCAAGTATCTCTGGGCCAAGTTTCAGAAGGTTTGCTGATGTAGTTCTCGAGATACAGCCATTTTAAAATGTTATTTCCGATTTTTTCAAAGAAAATCCATAAAATCAATACAATTTCAGCATTTTAAAGAATATGCATTTCGAGATAAAGGTGTTTTTTGCATCATATGACTGTCAAGTATCTCTGGGCCAAGTTTCAGAAGGTTTGCCGATGTAGTTCTCGAAATTCAGCCATTTTAAAATGTTATTTCCGATTTTTTCAAAGAAAATCCATGAAATCAATTTAATTTCAGCATTTTAAAGAATATGCATTTCGAGATAATGATGTTTTTTGCTTCATATGACTGTCAAGTAACTCTGGGCCAAGTTTCAGAAGGTTTGCTGATATAGTTCTCGAGATACAGCCATTTTAAAATGTTATTTCCGAAAAATCGGAAAAATCGGAAATAACATTTTAAAATGGCTGTATCTCGAGAACCACATCAGCAAACCTTCTGAAACTTGGCCCAGAGATACTTGACAGTCATATGAAACAAAAAACATCATTATCTCGAAATACATATTCTTGAAAGTGCTGAAATTAAATTGATTTCATGGATTTTCTTTGAAAAAATCGGAAATAACATTTTAAAATGGCTGAATTTCGAGAACTACATCAGCAAACCTTCGAAACTTGGCCCAGAGATACTTGACAGTCATATGAAGCAAAAAACACCTTTATCTCGAAATGCATACTCTTTAAAGTGCTGAAATTGTATTGATTGTTTTGGTTTTCTTATTAAAAATCGGATGTAACATCTTAAAAGGGCTGTATCTCGAAAACTACATCAGCGAATGTTTTTATTTTTTGCACAGAGATGCGCTATGGTGTAAGGAATCGATAGACTCCGAAATCTCGGAGTGCATATTTTTTTCATAATAACGGTATTTTGAGCACCGTGGTTACCTCTTTAATGATGTAATTTTATGATGGAAAGGTGACTGGAAAAGTGACATTACACCAGAAAAGAAGTAAAATTATACACAGTTCGTCACTTTTTAGTTTGACTTTGACCAACTAAACAAAAAAGTGTCAAACGAAAAAGTGACCAACGTCCGGGGGTTGAGTGTATTTAACTTATGCAACAAGATGCAAAATTATGATTTTTTCAGAACGGGTTGTGCATTTATATCCTGATTTAAAAATAAAAAATAAAAATTCTTTAACTATAATTTTCACTCTCTTTCAGTTCCATACGACCACATCGACAGCGGCTCGGCGCTGGTCCAGATGTGGACGTACGTCGGCGCGCCCAAGTGCCGCGCCCTGGTGGCGATCGGCGCCACCGCCGGCCTCAGCGTGGCCATGTTCGGTTCAATGTTCCCAATGCCGCGGGTGATATACGCGATGGCCCAGGACGGGCTCGTCTTTCGGACGCTGTCGCAGCTGTGGGCGCGCACCGGTGTGCCGGGACTGGCCACGATCGGCAGCGGAATAGCCGCGTCGGTGGTGGCGCTGACCGTGCGCCTCGAGGTGCTCGTTGAGATGATGTCGATCGGGACGCTGCTGGCGTACACGCTGGTGTCGACGTGCGTGCTGATTCTGCGCTACCAGCCGCACTCGACGTCGCTGGTGGACCTGCTGCCGTCGCAGTTGCGCAGCAGTTCGCATCCGCCGGGGACGCCGGATCCGGTGAGTCAGCAGCGGGTGGTGCAGGGGAACGTGATGGTTAAGAAGGTGATTACGAGGGGGACGTCCGACTCGGACGACAGCTTCGGGGATGAGATTCCGGCTGCGTATTTGGGTCGGGACAACACGTTCCTGGTGTCGGACAAGCACGAGAATAAGTTCTACGGTAGGTTTTGAGGTGCGAGTGTGGGTGTCACAATTGACGGACTGGTTTATTTTTTTGTTTTCAGGAACAGTCCACGGTGCACCACAGTCGGAAGCTACCACGTGTGAATGCTGGCCCTGCGGGTACATTGGACGGAAGATCTCGCAGTACTCCTATCTGTGTCCTGGGTTCTTTCCGTGGGTGAAGGCCGGCACGGCAACGCACGAGAGTGGTAAGATTTCTTTGTATTTGTGATTTTGAGTTGGTATTACAAGTTGAACTTGCAGGAATGTTCGTCACCAAGCTGGTTGGGTTGATGTACGCCCTCATCTTCTTCCTGGATCTGTTCATGGCAATCGGGATCACCGGTCCGTTCTTCACACTGGTCTACACGGCGCTCGTGCTGGGAATTCTGTTCGTGCTGTTGGTGATCTCGCGACAGCCCCAAAATCGGTAGGTCGAAGGTCGTACAAGTAGTCTTGAATAACACCGTACTCTCTCTCTTCGCAGGTACGCATTGCCCTTCCTAACGCCGGGACTTCCATTCATTCCGACTGTCGCCATCACGGTCAACATCTACCTGATATTCAAGCTGAGCATCCTGACGCTGGTGCGCTTCACCGTCTGGATGTCGCTGGGGTTGATCATGTACTTTTACTACGGCATAACGCACAGCTCGCTGGAGAACCCGAGCGAGGAGTTCGAGCTGACGGTGGAGAACGGGAACGGGCAGGTGGGCAAGACCTCGAAGTCCTCGAAGAGCAAACGAGGCAAGGACCAGAAGCCGGCGTGGGATTGCCACGGGTACGAGAACCGGATGGCGACCAACGACGACGGCGAGCTGCATTACGGCGGCGCTCCGAGTGGAAACAGCTGGAACGAGCCGAGCAACGGAGGAGGAGCCTGGGGAGATACGTCCCCCTACGACCCGCCGCCACAGAGCCAGGTCCAGTTTGACATTTCGCCGGTGCAACCGGTCCAGCCGCCGCCAAACCGACCCGAAATCAAAAAGGACGGCTTCGGAATGTTCTACCAGGAGTCCAGCGGTCAACCCTATCCTACGTGGGAAGACTAAGCGCGAAGACTAGTTCCGTTCACGTTCAGCAAGCAGGAATAGGGAGAGAGCATATCCGGAGGACTGAAAGCGGTGAAATTAACGGGAAAGCAATCATCACCCATCATTATCAGTGTTGTTATTATTACGTCGTTAGCCAGCCCATCAACGCCGCACACACCGCAGAGACAAATGTACAGAGTTAGAGAAGGAGAGAGCGAGTAAGATCTTCAGAGTGTTCAGAGAGCTATATATCTATATGTTAGTAGCAGCGTGCAGTCCATGAAGAGAGTTGAGCTTCAACGTGCAGCGAGTCACGAGGGAGGAGGTTCCTTCGGCTGTGAGTACGCCAAGCGTGTAATGTAGATTTAATTTGCGATATCATCCTCCGCTGCAATACGGCTTCGACCGTTAGAGTAAATAGTGCAATTAAACGCAAAGTACCGGATAAGCTTCTGTGGCACTAATCGCTGCAAATTGGAATTGACCGCAACAACAACAGGTAGAACGAACGGATTTTAGTTTGAAATATTCAAACAGAACACTCACAGCGTCGTCCAACCAATCCCTACTGACACGGTGACTCGTGCACGTTGAAGGACCAGCAAACACTTAAAAATGCGCCACCAATGTGATATTCTCTAGCGACCCGAGCAGACGGAAATAACTTGGGAAGGTCAGTTTTTGATATTGTGAGAAGATCGAAATATGTTATTGAGATGATCGGATTAGTTGTTAAAATAACAAAAATCAATAACAAAGATTTGTTCGAAGAATAACTTAAACTGTTATTAAGTTGTTATTGCAATCACAAACCAATAACACAGAAGGAATCATGAAGGAATAACAAGATTTGTTATTTTGTGCGGAGAGGTGGAGCAGCATAATAACAAAAAATGTTATTGAACTTGTATGTCTCCATAACAAAAAAAAAGTTATTGTTTTGGTTTATTTGTAACCCGGGCAGACGGTAATAACAAAATTAATAATATTTCAATAACAAATCCTGTTGAAATAACAAAAAGTGTTATTATTTTATCCTGAAGTTCAACTTCAAGAAGAAAAAATAATAACAGTTTCTGATAAAATAACAAAATTTGGTATTGAAGTGATATTATATTGAAAATGTTTAATAACACGCTAATAAGAGGAAATGTTATAAATTTCAAAAACTCTCCTAATAACAAAATTTGGTATTCGTTCGGTATACTGACTTAGAAATAAAATTACCATAAATCGCACAAATGCAAAAGTTTCTAAGTGTCCATAACACAATCTGTTATTATTTTTTCTTTTGTTAAATATGTTTAAATTTATGGGATAATTTTGACCAATTTCGTCGAGGTCATTATTTTGGCCATGAAATGGGGTCCTTAAGCTAAAATTATTCTGAAAAGTTGAAATTTTGAAAGTTGATATTTTTTAATTATTTGTTATACCCCCTAAAGGACTTTGGTTAAAATGGTTAGAACTATGGGAAAATTTTGACCAATTTCGTCGGGGTCATTATTTTGGCCATGAAATGGGGTCCTTAAGCTAAAATTATTCTAAAAAGTTGAAATTTTGAAAGTTGATATTTTTTAATTATTTGATATACCCCCTAAAGGACTTTGTTTAAAATGGTTAGAACTATGGGATAGTTTTGACCAATTTTGTCAGGGTCATTATTTTGGCCATGAAATGGGGTCCTTAAGCTGGAATTATTCTGAAAAGTTGAAATTTTGAAAGCTGTTTTTTTTTAATTATTTGATATACCCCCTAAGGGACTTTGCTAAAATAGGCTAGAACTATGGGATAATTTTGACCAATTTCGTCAGGGTCATTATTTTGGTCATGAAATGGGGTCCTTAAGCTAAAATTATTCTGAAAAGTTGAAATTTTGAAAGTTGATTTTTTAAATTATTTGACATACCCCCGAAAGAACTTTGCTACAATTGGCTAGAACTATGGTATAATTTTGACCATTTTCGTCGGGATCATTATTTTGGCCATGAAATGGGGTCCTTAAGCTAAAATTATTCTGAAAAGTTGAAATTTTGAAAGTTAATTTTTTTAATTATTATTATATACCCCCTTAGGGATTTTACTAAAATTGGCTAGAACTATGAAATAATTTTGACCAATTTTATCGGGGTCATTTATTTCACCATGAAATGGGGTTTCAAGCTAAAATTAATCCGATAAAATTAACTTTTGAGAGTTCATTTTTTTTAATTTTATTTTATTCCCTAACGGAATTGATTAATTCAATGAGAATTTTTGATGTGTGAATAACAAAAACTGTTATTATTTTCACAGATCCAGGAAGTCGGAGCTGACGTTGAAGTTCGAGCTGGAGTGAGACCTCGGAGACTGCATCGGATTCAGCAACTTTTACTTGGAGTCGGAATCCGTGAAGTCGGGAATTTTTAGAGAGCTAAAGTCGTCGTTGACGTCATATCCTGCATCCAGAGTCGGAGTTGTCTTCAAAGTATGGATTCAAAGTCGCTTGGAGGTACCCGACTCTGCAGCCCTGAGTAGTACCCGGGCAGACGGTAATAACAAAATTAATAATATTTCAATAACAAATCCTGTTGAAATAACAAAAAGTGTTATTATTTTATCCTGAAGTTCAACTTCAAGAAGAAAAAATAATAACAGTTTCTGATAAAATAACAAAATTTGGTATTGAAGTGATATTATATTGAAAATGTTTAATAACACGCTAATAAGAGGAAATGTTATAAATTTCAAAAACTCTCCTAATAACAAAATTTGGTATTCGTTCGGTATACTGACTTAGAAATAAAATTACCATAAATCGCACAAATGCAAAAGTTTCTAAGTGTCCATAACACAATCTGTTATTATTTTTTCTTTTGTTAAATATGTTTAAATTTATGGGATAATTTTGACCAATTTCGTCGAGGTCATTATTTTGGCCATGAAATGGGGTCCTTAAGCTAAAATTATTCTGAAAAGTTGAAATTTTGAAAGTTGATATTTTTTAATTATTTGTTATACCCCCTAAAGGACTTTGGTTAAAATGGTTAGAACTATGGGAAAATTTTGACCAATTTCGTCGGGGTCATTATTTTGGCCATGAAATGGGGTCCTTAAGCTAAAATTATTCTAAAAAGTTGAAATTTTGAAAGTTGATATTTTTTAATTATTTGATATACCCCCTAAAGGACTTTGTTTAAAATGGTTAGAACTATGGGATAGTTTTGACCAATTTTGTCAGGGTCATTATTTTGGCCATGAAATGGGGTCCTTAAGCTGGAATTATTCAGAAAAGTTGAAATTTTGAAAGTTGATTTTTTTAATTATTTGATATACCCCCCAAAGGATTTTGCTAAAATTGGCTAGAACTATGGGATAATTTTGACCAACTTCGTCGGGATCATTATTTTGGCCATAAAATGGGGTCCTTAAGCTAAAATTATTCTGAAAAGTTGAAATTTTGAAAGTTGATTTTTTTTATTATTTGATATACCCCCTAAGGGACTTTGCTAAAATTGGCTAGAACTATGGGATAATTTTGACCAACTTCGTCGGGATCATTATTTTGGCCATAAAATGGGGTCATTAAGCTAAAATTATTCTGAAAAGTTGAAATTTTGAAAGCTGTTTTTTTTTAATTATTTGATATACCCCCTAAGGGACTTTGCTAAAATAGGCTAGAACTATGGGATAATTTTGACCAATTTCGTCAGGGTCATTATTTTGGTCATGAAATGGGGTCCTTAAGCTAAAATTATTCTGAAAAGTTGAAATTTTGAAAGTTGATTTTTTAAATTATTTGACATACCCCCGAAAGAACTTTGCTACAATTGGCTAGAACTATGGTATAATTTTGACCATTTTCGTCGGGATCATTATTTTGGCCATGAAATGGGGTCCTTAAGCTAAAATTATTCTGAAAAGTTGAAATTTTGAAAGTTAATTTTTTTAATTATTATTATATACCCCCTTAGGGATTTTACTAAAATTGGCTAGAACTATGAAATAATTTTGACCAATTTTATCGGGGTCATTTATTTCACCATGAAATGGGGTTTCAAGCTAAAATTAATCCGATAAAATTAACTTTTGAGAGTTCATTTTTTTTAATTTTATTTTATTCCCTAACGGAATTGATTAATTCAATGAGAATTTTTGATGTGTGAATAACAAAAACTGTTATTATTTTCACAGATCCAGGAAGTCGGAGCTGACGTTGAAGTTCGAGCTGGAGTGAGACCTCGGAGACTGCATCGGATTCAGCAACTTTTACTTGGAGTCGGAATCCGTGAAGTCGGGAATTTTTAGAGAGCTAAAGTCGTCGTTGACGTCATATCCTGCATCCAGAGTCGGAGTTGTCTTCAAAGTATGGATTCAAAGTCGCTTGGAGGTACCCGACTCTGCAGCCCTGAGTAGTACAGAGGAGTTATGGCTACTGCAGGTTTATTTGCAAATTACAAATAAACCAAAACAATAACTTTTTTTTTGTTATGGAGACATACAAGTTCAATAACATTTTTTGTTATTATGCTGCTCCACCTCTCCGCACAAAATAACAAATCTTGTTATTCCTTCATGATTCCTTCTGTGTTATTGGTTTGTGATTGCAATAACAACTTAATAACAGTTTAAGTTATTCTTCGAACAAATCTTTGTTATTGATTTTTGTTATTTTAACAACTAATCCGATCATCTCAATAACATATTTCGATCTTCTCACAATATCAAAAACTGACCTTCCCAAGTTATTTCCGTCTGCTCGGGAATTTGCAAATAAACCTGCAGTAGCCATAACTCCTCTGTACCCGAGCAGACGGAAATAACTTGGGAAGGTCAGTTTTTGATATTGTGAGAAGATCGAAATATGTTATTGAGATGATCGGATTAGTTGTTAAAATAACAAAAATCAATAACAAAGATTTGTTCGAAGAATAACTTAAACTGTTATTAAGTTGTTATTGCAATCACAAACCAATAACACAGAAGGAATCATGAAGGAATAACAAGATTTGTTATTTTGTGCGGAGAGGTGGAGCAGCATAATAACAAAAAATGTTATTGAACTTGTATGTCTCCATAACAAAAAAAAAGTTATTGTTTTGGTTTATTTGTAATTTGCAAATAAACCTGCAGTAGCCATAACTCCTCTGTACTACTCAGGGCTGCAGAGTCGGGTACCTCCAAGCGACTTTGAATCCATACTTTGAAGACAACTCCGACTCTGGATGCAGGATATGACGTCAACGACGACTTTAGCTCTCTAAAAATTCCCGACTTCACGGATTCCGACTCCAAGTAAAAGTTGCTGAATCCGATGCAGTCTCCGAGGTCTCACTCCAGCTCGAACTTCAACGTCAGCTCCGACTTCCTGGATCTGTGAAAATAATAACAGTTTTTGTTATTCACACATCAAAAATTCTCATTGAATTAATCAATTCCGTTAGGGAATAAAATAAAATTAAAAAAAATGAACTCTCAAAAGTTAATTTTATCGGATTAATTTTAGCTTGAAACCCCATTTCATGGTGAAATAAATGACCCCGATAAAATTGGTCAAAATTATTTCATAGTTCTAGCCAATTTTAGTAAAATCCCTAAGGGGGTATATAATAATAATTAAAAAAATTAACTTTCAAAATTTCAACTTTTCAGAATAATTTTAGCTTAAGGACCCCATTTCATGGCCAAAATAATGATCCCGACGAAAATGGTCAAAATTATACCATAGTTCTAGCCAATTGTAGCAAAGTTCTTTCGGGGGTATGTCAAATAATTTAAAAAATCAACTTTCAAAATTTCAACTTTTCAGAATAATTTTAGCTTAAGGACCCCATTTCATGACCAAAATAATGACCCTGACGAAATTGGTCAAAATTATCCCATAGTTCTAGCCTATTTTAGCAAAGTCCCTTAGGGGGTATATCAAATAATTAAAAAAAAACAGCTTTCAAAATTTCAACTTTTCAGAATAATTTTAGCTTAATGACCCCATTTTATGGCCAAAATAATGATCCCGACGAAGTTGGTCAAAATTATCCCATAGTTCTAGCCAATTTTAGCAAAGTCCCTTAGGGGGTATATCAAATAATAAAAAAAATCAACTTTCAAAATTTCAACTTTTCAGAATAATTTTAGCTTAAGGACCCCATTTTATGGCCAAAATAATGATCCCGACGAAGTTGGTCAAAATTATCCCATAGTTCTAGCCAATTTTAGCAAAATCCTTTGGGGGGTATATCAAATAATTAAAAAAATCAACTTTCAAAATTTCAACTTTTCTGAATAATTCCAGCTTAAGGACCCCATTTCATGGCCAAAATAATGACCCTGACAAAATTGGTCAAAACTATCCCATAGTTCTAACCATTTTAAACAAAGTCCTTTAGGGGGTATATCAAATAATTAAAAAATATCAACTTTCAAAATTTCAACTTTTTAGAATAATTTTAGCTTAAGGACCCCATTTCATGGCCAAAATAATGACCCCGACGAAATTGGTCAAAATTTTCCCATAGTTCTAACCATTTTAACCAAAGTCCTTTAGGGGGTATAACAAATAATTAAAAAATATCAACTTTCAAAATTTCAACTTTTCAGAATAATTTTAGCTTAAGGACCCCATTTCATGGCCAAAATAATGACCTCGACGAAATTGGTCAAAATTATCCCATAAATTTAAACATATTTAACAAAAGAAAAAATAATAACAGATTGTGTTATGGACACTTAGAAACTTTTGCATTTGTGCGATTTATGGTAATTTTATTTCTAAGTCAGTATACCGAACGAATACCAAATTTTGTTATTAGGAGAGTTTTTGAAATTTATAACATTTCCTCTTATTAGCGTGTTATTAAACATTTTCAATATAATATCACTTCAATACCAAATTTTGTTATTTTATCAGAAACTGTTATTATTTTTTCTTCTTGAAGTTGAACTTCAGGATAAAATAATAACACTTTTTGTTATTTCAACAGGATTTGTTATTGAAATATTATTAATTTTGTTATTACCGTCTGCCCGGGTACTACTCAGGGCTGCAGAGTCGGGTACCTCCAAGCGACTTTGAATCCATACTTTGAAGACAACTCCGACTCTGGATGCAGGATATGACGTCAACGACGACTTTAGCTCTCTAAAAATTCCCGACTTCACGGATTCCGACTCCAAGTAAAAGTTGCTGAATCCGATGCAGTCTCCGAGGTCTCACTCCAGCTCGAACTTCAACGTCAGCTCCGACTTCCTGGATCTGTGAAAATAATAACAGTTTTTGTTATTCACACATCAAAAATTCTCATTGAATTAATCAATTCCGTTAGGGAATAAAATAAAATTAAAAAAAATGAACTCTCAAAAGTTAATTTTATCGGATTAATTTTAGCTTGAAACCCCATTTCATGGTGAAATAAATGACCCCGATAAAATTGGTCAAAATTATTTCATAGTTCTAGCCAATTTTAGTAAAATCCCTAAGGGGGTATATAATAATAATTAAAAAAATTAACTTTCAAAATTTCAACTTTTCAGAATAATTTTAGCTTAAGGACCCCATTTCATGGCCAAAATAATGATCCCGACGAAAATGGTCAAAATTATACCATAGTTCTAGCCAATTGTAGCAAAGTTCTTTCGGGGGTATGTCAAATAATTTAAAAAATCAACTTTCAAAATTTCAACTTTTCAGAATAATTTTAGCTTAAGGACCCCATTTCATGACCAAAATAATGACCCTGACGAAATTGGTCAAAATTATCCCATAGTTCTAGCCTATTTTAGCAAAGTCCCTTAGGGGGTATATCAAATAATTAAAAAAAAACAGCTTTCAAAATTTCAACTTTTCAGAATAATTTTAGCTTAATGACCCCATTTTATGGCCAAAATAATGATCCCGACGAAGTTGGTCAAAATTATCCCATAGTTCTAGCCAATTTTAGCAAAGTCCCTTAGGGGGTATATCAAATAATAAAAAAAATCAACTTTCAAAATTTCAACTTTTCAGAATAATTTTAGCTTAAGGACCCCATTTTATGGCCAAAATAATGATCCCGACGAAGTTGGTCAAAATTATCCCATAGTTCTAGCCAATTTTAGCAAAATCCTTTGGGGGGTATATCAAATAATTAAAAAAATCAACTTTCAAAATTTCAACTTTTCTGAATAATTCCAGCTTAAGGACCCCATTTCATGGCCAAAATAATGACCCTGACAAAATTGGTCAAAACTATCCCATAGTTCTAACCATTTTAAACAAAGTCCTTTAGGGGGTATATCAAATAATTAAAAAATATCAACTTTCAAAATTTCAACTTTTTAGAATAATTTTAGCTTAAGGACCCCATTTCATGGCCAAAATAATGACCCCGACGAAATTGGTCAAAATTTTCCCATAGTTCTAACCATTTTAACCAAAGTCCTTTAGGGGGTATAACAAATAATTAAAAAATATCAACTTTCAAAATTTCAACTTTTCAGAATAATTTTAGCTTAAGGACCCCATTTCATGGCCAAAATAATGACCTCGACGAAATTGGTCAAAATTATCCCATAAATTTAAACATATTTAACAAAAGAAAAAATAATAACAGATTGTGTTATGGACACTTAGAAACTTTTGCATTTGTGCGATTTATGGTAATTTTATTTCTAAGTCAGTATACCGAACGAATACCAAATTTTGTTATTAGGAGAGTTTTTGAAATTTATAACATTTCCTCTTATTAGCGTGTTATTAAACATTTTCAATATAATATCACTTCAATACCAAATTTTGTTATTTTATCAGAAACTGTTATTATTTTTTCTTCTTGAAGTTGAACTTCAGGATAAAATAATAACACTTTTTGTTATTTCAACAGGATTTGTTATTGAAATATTATTAATTTTGTTATTACCGTCTGCCCGGGGAAGCAAAACGAAACATATCTTTAGTTAGATGCAAAAGCCCCAGTTAGGTTTACGTTAGCCAATATGTTAAACATTTTAACGCGCATCAAACGCAGTTATAGTCTTCAAGAAACCAAAACGCGATTCTTTCCACAACTACTCAGCTGAGGGGTACCTACAATCATTTATCGTAGCGAAGTTATTTTTGAAATATTTTAGAGTCTACAAACCAAGAGCATCATCAATTCATTATTCATCGAGGATTCGAGAAATGTCGGGGTGAGAATGACCGCGCACACCTATACGAGTTTTACACTATCGAGGGCAATCACCATTTCTGTGTATAATACAACCTTCTCCGAAATCATGTCCATCAACAACACAGCAACAGCAACAACAAGCAAGTGCACTGTACAAAGTAAAATGCTCACCAACCAGTCGCAAAAGTAGGAAAATTCCAACTCACACAAAACCATTCACCAACAAAAACTCCCCCATCCCATCTGCACAACCTGTAGGTAACGTGAAGAACTAGCGAAAAAAACAAAACAAACAAATCAATGTGAAAGAATGAGATATTTACGTGCTGATTGCTGCACTTGATCGTCATAGTTATGACACGAAAGTGTAAAATTGTGGTACAACAAAGCAAATCGTGGAACAGGTCAGTTTTTCATGAACCTTATTTTGTAAGGTTAAAAAGTTTGATGTTTGAATATTACCACTTTAACGATATAATTTGACTTAAATTGAAGTGGAATCAGTAAAATCCAACATTAAAAGATGTAAATTTCCATATTTCTAGAGGCAAAATAACACATTTTTTCGGACACAACATCTCTCATCATTCCCAGATGTCCCAGTGTAGTACGGAAAAGAAAATTACAAACGTCTTGATTATTTTGTATTCGATTTGATAAAATTGAATAACCAGAATTGCCTCATAGGACCGACCCAGAAAGAAAACTCATCTAATTTTTGGGCCCGATTATAAAAAAAGGGAAATTCCTATCTATTTAGATTTTTTTAGTATGGGACAATCCATAAACCACGTGGACACTTTTTTGGGCATCTGTTACCCCCCCCCCCCCCTTCGTGGACAATTGTCCATACAAAAAAAATCTTTTTTGTATGGATCGTGGACAATCGCCATACCCCCCTCCCCCCCTAAAGTGTCCACGTGGTTTATGGATGGTCCCTATGATTTTAATATGTATTAAAATTAAAAGAATGTATGGCTTTTTTATTTAAGAATTTAAGAATCTAAGAATTGTTTTTTTTAGCTCTTGAAATTTTAAAATTGTATAGATTTAAAATTTTTGAAGAATTTTATGATTTTAAATTCTAGAATCTTAAAATTATAGAATATTAGGATAATATTTGTCATGAATTTAATATTTTAGAACTTATGATTCTTTAATATTGAATTTTCAATGTCAGAATTGTCAAATTTAGGATTTCACAATTTCAGAATTACTGAACGCTTAAAATTTTAGAATTTAAAAATTATAAAATTTATGATTTGAAAATTTTAAACTCAAGAACTTTGAATTCTTTAATTTCAAAATTTTGAAATCTAGAATCTTAAAAATATGGAATTCCTTGTAGTTAAAAGTAGAGAGCCTGGATCTTATTAGAGAACGGACATCTCAAACCAAAAGTACCAATCGAAGCACGAGAACTGTCAAACGGAGGTACCAATCGAGCAAAATCCTTTGTCTTATGCTCGATTGGTACCTCCGTTTGACAGTTCTCGTGCTTCGATTGGTACTTTTGGTTTGAGATGTCCGTTCTCTAATAAGATCCAGGCTCTCTAGTTAAAAGTGGTTGGTACTAGCAATGGTAGCCGACAGCTATAAAGTCCACTTTGTTTTCGTTGGAATTTAAGATAAATATGTTTTTTGATTTAATATTTTAGAATTTTGACTACATAATTCTCATTACTAGAATTTTTTTAATTTCCGATGTGTAAATTTAGAATTTTAAAATTTATGATCTTTTAAATGCCAGAATTCTAGAATTATAAAATTTCAAAATCTAAAAATAAGAAAAAAAAATATTTGAAAATTTTAAACTCAAGAACTTTGACTTCATTAATTTCAGAATTTTGAAGTCCAGAATCTTAAAAATATGGAATTTAAGATAAATATATTTTTGATTTAATATTTTTGAATTTTAACTATGTAATTCTCATTACTAGAATTTTTGAATTTCCGAAGTGTAAATTTAGAATTTAAAAATTTATGATTTTTTAAATGCCAGAATTCAAGAATAATATAATTTCAGAACCTAAAAATCGTAAAACATTAGAATTATAAAATTTATGACTTAAAAATTTTTAATTTAAGAATTTTGAAATTATATGACCTTAAAATTGTAGAATTTTGAAAAAAATTAAAATTTTAAATTTAAAGATTGGGTTTTCAAGAATTTTGAAAGTTTTATTTTGAATTCTAGAATTTCAAAATTTCAGAATTGTAAAATTTATAATTTAAAAAGTTAACTTTAAAAATTTAAATTTATAGAATATCAGAATAATAAAATGTTTAAATTTTATATTTTGGAATTCCAGAACTATAAAATTTTAAGATTTTTAAATTTTAGAAATTTAATGAATTTTAAATTTTATAATTTTACATTTCTGAATTTTAAATTTCTTAAATTTTGAATTTAAGACTATTACAATTTTCAAATGCAAGAATTCAAAAATTTTGAAATATCAGAATCATAAAATTTAAGAATTATACAGCCGGGACCGTGGTGTAGGGGTAAGCGTGATTGCCTCTCACCCAGTCGGCCTGGGTTCGATCCCAGACGGTCCCGGTGGCATTTTTCGAGACGAGATTTGTCTGATCACGCCTTCCGTCGGACGGGAAGTAAATGTTGGTCCCGGACTAACCTAAAAAAGGTTAGGTCGTTAGCTCAGTCCAGGTGTAGGAGTCGTCTCCCTGGGTCCTGCCTCGGTGGAGTCGCTGGTAGGCAGTTGGACTAACAATCCAAAGGTCGTCAGTTCGAATCCCGGGGTGGATGGAAGCTAAGGTGTAAAAAGAGGTTTGCAATTGCCTCAACAATCAAGCCTTCGAACACCTAGTTTCGAGTAGGAATCTCGCAATCGAGAACGCCAAGGCAATGCTGTAGAGCGAATAATTTGATTTTTTTTTGAAAATTTATTATTTAAAAAAAGTTATTATAAAATTTTGAATTATAGAATGTCAGAATTATTTTTAAATTTAATATTTTGAAATACAGAATTTAAAAATTTTAGGGTTTTAAAATTTTGCAAAAAAAAAATTAAAAATTTAATTATTTCAGACTACCAAAAGTTCAGAATTTTAGAATTATAAAATTTGTAATTTTAAATTTTAGAAATTTGAACTGCTACAATTTCAGAACTCAAGAAGATTAGAATCTGGGAATAATTTTAGCTGTCGGTTAACAAACGCTTTTGAGTTTGAAAAAGCATCAAAACTTTTCTCGGGATGATCAACTTCCGGAAAAGCTTTTAATCGGAAATTGGATTTCTTGAAAAAAATATATATTTTTTGGCTTTAACATGAGCATGAGCATGAGAGACCATATTTATTTGGCTTTAACATTCAATTTGATTACTTAAAACTTAAATCTTAATTTTAAATAAGTTTTAGGATTTTTTTAAATTTTCTTTATAATAAACGGAACTAAGGCATTTTCTGAGCCATGGTTAAGGATAGTGCAACATTTAATAATAGAAATTTAAAAAAAAATAATGTTTGGATGTACAATCAAACTTACAATCGGAAATTATATATTAAATATTTAACAAATTTTTTGATAATGTGCGTCGTTTTCAAATTACAGGCACTTTTTGGTAAACATTTAACAAAAGCTCCTCTGTAAGAAATATTTTTGCAAAGCTGAAAAAATACAAGCAATATTACCTTTAAGACTTTGTATTAAAACTATTCTGTTAAAAGATTTGCGAAAAATAATCCCCGTTTTGGATTTCGTTTCTTGATTATATCGATCAAGTGCATTAATCAGTATGTGAGGTGATGACGGCGAGGAACAAACCAACAAAAAAGGGGTATTAGATAGAACTTTCACAAGATCGACAGTCTAAAAGTCATGCAATGATCAGCGAGGCAGCCAAAACGCCGCTGAAGAGTGTAGAGATTAAACAAGAAACGACCAGCTCCACCCACACAATATCGGAGCAAAATCACACGTAATATGTATAAACAAACAACAAAAAAACTGAAGTGACTGTTAAAGTTATGTAGACGGTCGATGAAATATGTGTGTAGAAATTATCAAATTATATGAAAGCGTCGCTTTACATAAGAGAGAAATAAAATGCACCTAAGCAGGAACATATTATTAAACTGAAAGATATTATACATTTAACAACAGAGATTAAAATCAGCATCTTTCAATGAATTAAGTGATATTTTACTGTTGATATTGTTGATTGAATTGTATTTATTACAATTATTGCAGTTAAAAGTCAGAATGAAGATGTAACTATTGGGCGGAATAAAAAAAGATTGTTACAAAGCAGAAATTCAAACCCATAGAATAAGGCACGATTTCAGTTTCTGAATCTCTGTTATGAAAATTTTCAAACAAAACAAAAAAGCATGCATTGTTTGTCGGAGAGTGTTTTATTTATACTGTTACTCACTTGGAACGAATCCCATCTCAGATCGATAAATAGAGGAATATCGAGCAAAAAATATCACGTCTACTCACAAAACACAACTTCAGCCCTCCGTCTCTTCCAAATACACACACAATCACACAAAAGAAGAAGAAGAAGAAGCAAATCTCAGCTGCTAATCCAAATCTGTTGACTCTGAACTAAACAGAATTTTATGCAACAAGTCATCTTTTACCTACAACAACGGACAACAACCTAAGCTGCACCTACAGCTTGCTCGTTTTCAAACGAAAGGAATAACAAAAAAAAAACTAAGTTTTAACTTTTCTAAGTGTGATATTTATCTATATACATACATATTATATACTATAGACATTAAAACAACAAAACAGAAGTAAAAATTATATTGCATATTGCAGACTTATCGATTCTATACATTACCAAAACAAGTGAAGAAACAAACTCAAGAAGAGCAAACAAAAAAAAAGAATCATTATTCGTGTTCGATCATGTTACAATTTGAAAGTTTCATCCATATATTAAAAGAAAGAAAAGAAAAAAAAAACAAACAACAAAATCATCTCTCTAGCTGCTAACTTCAGACGTCTAATATAAGCTAAAGGAAAGTAAAAGAAAAACTCACCGTACAAAAAATAAAATAGTCACGAATTGAAAGAACGCTAAAGCAAACACAAGAATAAACCGTGCTCCATAGAAAGAAAGCAAAAAACAAAACAAATATATCCTACTGAAAACCAGTTTAGTAAATGCAAAGCAACTTTACAGAAAGTGAATAATTTCAATATAGTTAGAATATCTTTTCAAATTTTCCACAAATGAAAAAACAAACAAAGCGCATTCAAATCTTCTAGGTGTCTGTAAAAAAAAACAATACAAAACGAAACGTATGTGAAATTGAAAATCTTAAAAATTAAAACCAAAAAAAAGTATCGTGTACAGGAAAGCGCGCGAGCGGATTAATGCGAAGGGGGAAAAGCTAGCAAGAGTTATAAAAATCACTAGGATTCAATCCGTTAAAGGCACAGTAAGACAGCGCAAACCTAACAGATCAAAGCTATCCTACCCACACAAGCGCGGAAGTGTTGTTTGAAGAAGCCACCTAACAAAACAACAAAAAAAAAAAAACGCGCTCTCGAATGTATCATAATTACTCCGCCTGAGGGATATTGTAGTGAAGAAAAAACTGGGGTAAAATGAGAAATAAAAAAATAAATGCAATACGAATCCTAGCCTAGATGCGTTTCGATCATTTTAAACAAGTCCAAGATATTACAAAAAATCAGATCAACAAAGTTTGTGTGGAGAATTGGGACGGTTCGTCGCTGTTGCATACAAGTAAAAATGGCATGCAATATGTGGAAGTTGCGAACAGCACTAACTTTCCATACAAACTTTGGAGAAACCAGTCGGTCCTGCTTAATTATATTTGAAAAAAAAAAAAAATCATAGTTTACGTGTTTCTGGCGAACCCAAACTTCCCCTCGCTGCGCAGAAATTTTGTTGGTCGGTGTAATGTATGACGGACGAATTGTTTAAGGCCAGATTACGAATTTTCGAAAATAAATATATTGTTATTTGGAAAGTATTGAAATTTCACTCAAAACTTTTTTTTGAGAAACAAAAATTGCGATCAAAAAGTTAGTAAAAAGTATTTTTTCCCCATGCCTTGATAAGGTCCAGCTTGTGATGATACACTACCTTTCCTTTACTAAACTATCTTATCCAGAAGGGAAAAGATCCCCAGTTGTGTTGGTTCGATCCGGAATTCGAACCCCGATCTACCGCTTACGAGGCGGAAGCATTACCACTGGCTACGTTGCTCGATCAAAAAGGGCTTTTATTAAATTTGTACACCCAAAGTTAAAGAACGAGGGAATAGTCCTCACGAAAAGAAACGTGAGGAAAGTGCTATTTTGCGAGAGTATAGTCCTCTCCAGAGCAGAAAATGTCAGGGATCCTGACGCGAAAATCGGCGACGCATACACGATTTTTTCAGATCCATTCACTGAACCGCAAAACCGTGACATAAACAAACCCGACTCAGTCGTGAGTGCCCTAGCTCACTGAGCAGCTGCAATGCGAAGCAGTAATCGACCAACGCTCATTCGACGTTGCACGCACACACATAAAGAAACACGTTTTTACACAAAAAGTTGGTATTTATGCGTGGAAATGTAATTTTGAATATAAGTTATGGTTTTTTTTGAGTGTTTTGCACAGTCTAGAACCATCCAATTATTTAAAAATAGTCAAAATAGTGTTTAGAGAGGATTTTACGAGACAGTCATACGACACGAATAAAGGACAAAAGCTCGGAACTTAACCTCAAAGGTAAACAACCGAATGAACTTTTTTGACAGGTGTCAGTTCCGGCACTTAGCAATCAAAATTATAATTTTGTTCCGTTTTGCATGGACACAAACACTCCTGCTCACGGGGCAAGGACACGGCCACGGGAATGGCCAGGAACAGACACCTACACGGCCAGAGACACGAAAACGGCCAGAAGCACGGGCACGAACACGGGCAGGGGTCCGGACAAGGACACGGTCTAGAGCACGGCCACGGGAACGACCAGGAACAGGCAACTAAGTGGTCAGGTGCACGTACAGGAACACGGCCAGAAGCACGGACAAGCACACGGGCACTAAAACTTTGATTATGACGTTTTGCGTAATCGGAAGCAAATTCAAATTCAAAAAAGGTGCAGTGGTAATGCTACAGGCATAACCATCATGACGAAGAACTTCGGACACAAAAGGTAATGATTTTTTTTATAGTTTTATTATTTGCGTTTCTTGGCCACAAAATCAATCACGAAACGGTTATTTCTTAAGATCTATTTATTTCTGCTCTAAGATCTTATGGTATTTCTGCTCTAAGATCTTATGGTATTTCTGCTCTAAGATCTTATGGTATTTTGACGTTGGATAACGTCTAAAGTTTTGAAACGCTTCACAGCTAATCGTAATGTCAAGATTTTCGTGCCAGTTGATTTGAAATCATTTCATCAATTAAACTTTTGGCATTGAACAATTTTTTAGAAATATTTTGAAATAATAAAAAGCCATTATCAGGACTCCAATTCATTACAGAGAGCCAGTCTGAACCATGTGTTAAAGATTTTCTTTGCGTCACAACAAATTTGAATCACATTAAACGATTTATTCCCACACATTACAAGACTTTTTTCTCGTTTTGACGTTTCTACGGCGTTCTCTCTGCCTTCCTACGGCATTCGCCACCTAGATTTCTTCGTTCCACGAAATCCCAAAACGAAAATCTATTTCATTTGCGTACTCAAATCACTCTCGACAGTCTACGAGGAAGGGACGACACAGCGGCAACAAAGATAGCTGAAGGCGGAGAAGCATCGCGGCGAAGGGGCAGACCGAACCTGGAAGGGTTCAATGTTGTTCGCGATGGGGAAATGTTTTGGCAAGGCTCTTGCCAGCCATCGGCGACAGCCAAGTAAATTTCAACAGCAAGCATTAAAAAGCCCTTTTTAGGGCTCAAATTGATTACGAAAGAGTTATTCTCAATTTCAATAATTTCGCAATTATCGATTTATTACCCCCAGCGATTTATTACTCAAAAAGTTCAAGATGGTATGTCAGAGACATAACCGAAAGACATAGGACCAAACATTTTGAATGAGTTTTTGGATTGCTAGTGAAATCTGGGATAAGATTATTGTATTTTGTTTCATAGATTTGTCGGCAAAATTGTCCTAAATGTTCCCCCAAGGTGAACTTTCCATGAGGGCACCGGCAACTCCAGGTTGTGGCCACTACTGTCGAAATGGCCATTTGCAGGTTCAATATCAAAACAATGATTTTTGATACCCATATTGCAAAAACCCGTATGTTTCGGTTAATGTTACCCTGGGCCCAAGAGGAACCTGCTTTGAGGGCACCGGCCACTCCAGGTTGTGGCCACTACTGTCGAAATGTCAATTTTAGTTCCGTATCAAAAACCATGAATTTTGATACCCATATTGCCACAACTCGTATGGTTCTGTAAATGTCCCCCGGGCCCCGGGAGAACCTGCTTCGAGGGCACCAACCAGTACAGGTTGTGGCCACTACTGCCGAAATGGCCATTTTCATGTTTAGTATCAAAAACCATGAATTTTGATACCCATATTGCCAAAACTCGTATGGTTCTGTAAAAGGCCCTCCGGGCCCCGGGGGAACCTTCTTTGAGGGCACCGGCCACCCCAGGTTTTAGCCACCACTGCCGAAATGGCCATTTTCATGTTCAGTATCAAAAACCATAAATTTTGATACCCATATTGCCAAAACTCGTATGGTTCTGTAAATGTCCCCCCAGGCCCCGGGGGAACCTTCTTTGAGGGCACCGGCCACTCCAGGTTTTGGCCACCACTGGCGTAAACAAAATCTTTGAACGAATTGGGGGAAGCTTCCTGACTGACCCGGCTGTGCATCCCGGGGCCGTGACCAATTACACGAGCTCGTAGTAGATTCGTTGTACTAACCCATACAACAGGGCTACAACAATTTTCGCACAGTCTACTAGGTTAAACGATTTTACTCCACTGCCTAAAAGTTGCCTCCGCTGGTGGTTTTGCTCGTCCCCGGGTGTATCTGTAGTTAGTCGCAGTCTTTGATGGCCTTTTCAGGTGACGAATTTAGATACCGTAAACCGGGGTGACTTTGATAGGATTTCAATTTGTTTTTAGAATATTTTCCAACAGGTAAGGTTTTTTTCAAGATTATTATTTTTAAAACATGTACTGGGGTAGGCCACACAAAGTCCATGCACTATTTTGGAAAAAAAAGTTTTTTCAATAGTGTTTAGAAAAATAGTTACGTTAAAAATTCTTGGTTTTAATTCCGGGGTGACTTTGATAGTCATAGTTTTTCTTGTTAAAATCATATTTAAGATGTTCAAACTTTATTTGTACGTTAAATGTACCATCACTAAAGTAGCTGATATAGTTTGTAAGAAAAAAAATCAATGTTTATATTAAGTTAACTAAGTTTATAAGCTTTTTTAACAAAATACATATAAATTTTAGGTAAAATTGTTAAAAAGCCGGAATTTTGCCTGAAATTTGTTAAAAATAGTTTTGTTTATAAAATTATCGATTTATATTGCATTTTATACTGAATTCGAAGCACGAATCACAAGTTTTCACATTTTACATGAAATTTGTTCAACTGAATTTGCCTATAAATTTGGAGATTTTTTTTAATTGTTTTTCAAAAACACATATTTTTTATTATTTACAAACTTATTTAACCTTCTCCTAGTGGAAAATTGTCCAGAGAATTCGAAAATGCATTCCGTTTTCCGATTAAAAATCATGTTCATTGAGAAAATCATGACACTTTGAGAAGTTTAAAATAATGACTTATATCCACATTTTCTTAACTATAGTTAACTAACTTTATAAACTTTTCAAAAATTTATGAAAAGTTCTTCATGAGGTACTTTGAACACTTCTCTACCACGGTCAGTATGTTTCTGAACCATTCCTTTCGTATTTTAATTGTACTCTTCGTTTTGCGGAAAAATCGCAAACCTATCAAAGTCACCCCGGCTATCAAAGTCACCCCGTTTTACGGTACATCAATCGAACATCCGTGGAAGGGAAACTCGACGCATCGAACCCAATCAGCGTGTACCATGAAACGGGAGTGTGTGTGTATGGTGTGTCATTCTACGGCATTCGCACACAATTTGCCCTCTTCGGTGCTGCTCTCCGATTCTCTCTCTCTCTCTCTCTAGAAAATAAAGGTAATTTTTCAGAAGAAATCCTTCTCCGGAAGAGAGAATTTGGGGCTCTCTCTCTCCCTGCTGCTGCTGCTTCACCCGTCTGCGGCTCAGATATTATGAGCCGACCCGACTTGTTCAGCATCTCGGTGGCAACTAAGTGGAGTGGAAAGGGTAGAACGCATTTTTATACTTCTACTTCGCTATTACTTCCCCTCTTTTCACAAGCACGCAAGATTTTTTCCTCATTTTGCCGTTCCTACTGCATTCTCTCTGCCTTCCTACTGCATTCGCCACCAAGATTTGATCGTTCCGCGATATGCCAAAACAAAAATCTATAAATATAGGTCGATTTGTCATTTTCGCAATCATTTCACTCTCGACTTTCAACGAGGAAGGGACGACGCGTCAGCAAATGAGGAAAGGTGAAGGCGAGAAAGCGAGAAACACGGTAGTCTCGAGCTGGGCCGCAGTTCCCGGTCGGACGAGTCAACCAAACCGGGAATACCTGACGGCGGAGATGCTTGAGCTGAGGATAAAATTGAATCGTTCAACGTTGTTTCGATGGGCCTTTTTCTGAGCCAGTGTTTTTTGAAGGCAGCAATCGGCGACGGCTCCAAATTTTCGAAAAAGTTATTCTGACTTGTGCATTTTTGCAGCAGGCGATTTTTCCCTCTCCGTGCTCACACACACACACACACACACACACACACACACACACACACACACACACACACACACACAAGCGCGTATGACATTCTACCACACAGAAACAGTGGTTTCATGCTAACTCTGTGGTGAAATGATTTTTATTCGATCTTTTTTTAAATTTTTAGGGAACATTCTTAGAGGGAAATTTTGAAGGAACAACCCTTTCGTGAGATATTTGGTGGCCCTGAAAAGGACCGTTTGTTTATCAAATCTTCCGCGAGGTGTAGTGCTTCATTCGGGCCGATTCTCCGGTCAACGTTGAGGAAGATGTCCATGGCTTTGGTCTGGGTCAACCTGCATCAGCACCACGTTCCTAAGTGCTACTTGCGGCGGGGCTTTTGCTTCTTGTCCGTTACACTTGCGATGGTGGAGGAGCTGCTCTTCTTCTTTCCCGAAGGTCTGCAGTGGCGATTCGTTCCGAAGTTCCGATCCTTCGGGGTGATGGCGGCCAGATTCGTTTCGTCAACCAGCGGGCTTGGCCGGTTTCCTCTCTCCTTCGGAACCTTGGCCTGTGGTTTGCTTCTCCTGCGGTGCAGCGGTTGTTCTTCGTTGTTTGTCCGTTGGCCTGCCTAGGGAAATTTTCGCCTTCTGCGCCGTCTTCTGCTGCAGCTGATGTGGCCTCGACGACGATCCAAAAATTATGAGCTGAAGTGGGGCGCAGCAGGCTGAGATTTGAGGACTGCACGCGCTTACACTCACACACACATATGTAATCGCTCGTAAATTTCGAGGTGATTCTGATAGAGTTATCTAAGCCCGCTCTCACGCACACTAGCACGCCATTTGTTTGGTGGACTGTACAAAATTTAACCTCAATCTTTTTCGTGTACGCACGTAGATAACTCTATTCCGAGGCTGGATTTAATTTCATTTCCGTTTTGCGTAACCGTGCAGCACCATCACAGAGGAGCAGCTACATTTTGATACCTTTATTGCCCCAACTCTTATGGTTCCGCCAATTTCAAATTTCATGTCCAGTATCAAAACCCCTGAAGTTTGATACTTATATTGCCGCAACTCGTATGGTTCCGCAAATGTCCCCCCATCGGAACACGCCCGAGGGATCCGGTCATTCCGGATTGTGGCCACTACTGCCGAAATGTCAAATTTCATGTCCAGTATCAAAAACCCAGAAGTTTGATACCCATATTGCCCCAACTCTTATGGTTCCGCAAATGTCCCCTCATCGGAACACCCCCGAGGGCTCCGGTCACTCCGGATTGCGGCCACTACAAATTTCATGTCCAGTATCAAAAACCCTGAAGTTTGATACTTATATTGCCCCAACTCTTATGGTTCCGCAAATGTCCCCTTATCGAAACATCCCCGGGGCCTACGGCCACTCCAGGTGGTGGCCACTACTGCCAAAATGTCAAATTTCATGTCCAGTATCAAAAACCCTGAAGTTTGATACTTATATTGCCCCAACTTTTATGGTTCCGCAAATGTCCCCTTATCGGAACATCCCCGGGGCCTCCGGCCACTCTAGGTTGCGGCCATTACTGCCAAAATGTCGAATTTCATGTCCAGTATCAAAAACCCTGAAGTTTGATACTTCTATTGCCCCAACTTTTATGGTTCCGCAAATGTCCCCTTATCGGAACATCCCCGGGGCCTACGGCCACTCCAGGTGGTGGCCACTACTGCCAAAATGTCAAATTTCATGTCCAGTATCAAAATCCCTTAAGTTTGATACTTATATTGCCCCAACTCTTATGGTTCCGCAAATGTCCCCTTATCGGATCAAAATGTCAAATTTCATGTCCAGTATCAAAAACCCTGAAGTTTGATACTTATATTGCCGCAACTCGTATGGTTCCGCAAATGTCCCCCCATCGGAACACGCCCGAGGGATCCGGTCATTCCGGATTGTGGCCACTACTGCCGAAATGTCAAATTTCATGTCCAGTATCAAAAACCCTGAAGTTTGATACCCATATTGCCCCAACTCTTATGGTTCCGCAAATGTCCCCTCATCGGAACACCCCCGAGGGCTCCGGTCACTCCGGATTGCGGCCACTACAAATTTCATGTCCAGTATCAAAAACCCTGAAGTTTGATACTTATATTGCCCCAACTTTTATGGTTCCGCAAATGTCCCCTTATCGGAACATCCCCGGGGCCTCCGGCCACTCTAGGTTGCGGCCATTACTGCCAAAATGTCAAATTTCATGTCCAGTATCAAAAACCCTGAAGTTTGATACTTCTATTGCCCCAACTTTTATGGTTCCGCAAATGTCCCCTTATCGAAACATCCCCGGGGCCTACGGCCACTCCAGGTGGTGGCCACTACTGCCAAAATGTCAAATTTCATGTCCAGTATCAAAAACCCTGAAGTTTGATACTTATATTGCCCCAACTTTTATGGTTCCACAAATGTCCCCTTATCGGAACATCCCCGGGGCCTCCGGTCACTCTAGGTTGCGGCCATTACTGCCAAAATGTCAAATTTCATGTCCAGTATAAAAATCCCTAAAGTTTGATACCCATATTCCCCCAACTCTTATGGTTCCGCAAATGTCCCCCTATCGGAACACCCCCGGGGCCTCCGGCCACTCAAGGTGGTGGCCACTACTGCCGAAATGTCAAATTTCATGTCCAGTATCAAAAACCCTAAAGTTTGATACCCATATTGCCCCAACTCTTATGGTTCCCCAAATGTCCCCTTATCGGAACATTCCCGGGGCCTACGGCCACTCCAGGTGGTGGCCACTACTGCCAAAATGTCATATTTCATGTCCAGTATCAAAATCCCTTAAGTTTGATACCCATATTGCCCCAACTCTTATGGTTCGGCAAATGTCCCCTTATCGGAACATCCCAGGGGCCTCCGGCCACTCCAGGTGGTGGCCACTACTGCCAAAATGTCAAATTTCATGTCCAGTATCAAAAACCCTGAAGTTTGATACTTATATTGCCCCAACTTTTATGGTTCCGCAAATGTCCCCTTATCGGAACATCCCCGGGGCCTCCGGCCACTCTAGGTTGCGGCCATTACTGCCAAAATGTCAAATTTCATGTCTAGTATCAAAATCCCTAAAGTTTGATACCCATATTGCCCCCACTCTTATGGTTCCGCAAATGTCCCCTTATCGGAACATCCCAGGGGCCTCCAGGTGGTGGCCACTACTGCCAAGCGCTTGGTGGCACTTGCGAGAGGGGCTGAGCTCCTCTCGCTTCGGTGGTAGACCACCGACTGAAGCCAGCCTTCCGATTTCCCATGGTTTTGTAGGGAAGCGGGAAGGCTAGTTCCTGAAGACGCCACCTAGTGGCGCTTGCGAGAGGAGCTGAGCTCCTCTCGCTTCGGTGGTAGACCACCGACTGAAGCCAGCTTTCAAATTTCCCGTGGTTTTGTAGGGAAGAGAGAAGGCTGGCGCTCGCGAGAAGAGCTGAGCTCCTCTCGCTTCGGTGGTAGACCACCGACTGAAGCCAGCTTTCAAATTTCCCGTGGTTTTGTAGGGAAGAGAGAAGGCTGGCGCTCGCGAGAAGAGCTGAGCTCCTCTCGCTTCGGTGGTAGACCACCGACTAAACTAATGCTGTGGAGGGGGTGGCGTTTATATTTATATCAAAACCGTCGGCCGCGCTGCTTCTGTGATTTTCCCCTCTGCTTGGGGAAGGCGTTTCATTTTTCGGTTTCATTTGGAAATTTTGGATTGCTACCCTGTATAGAGCCCTAAGACGAAGTTCTTCGTCAAAAAATGCTAAGTCCCGATTTGACACCTGTCAAACCACTCAAATGGCACTCACAAAATGAATACTGAGTTCTTTGAGTTCATTTGCTACGTCACGGTTTTCTTGCCTATAAAGGAGAAAATTGTGACGTCAGAAATGAACTCAAATCACTCAAAGTTCATTTTGTGAGTGACTTTAACATTTTGGCCTAGTTTGACAGCTACCTCGTTCCCAGGTTTTCTGTGGGAGAGAAAAAGAAGGCGAATACTTCATGAAAATCATATCTGTCAAAAGTCCTAGCCTCAAAATTTTGTCGCGAGTTGCTTTTCTCCTCTATTGAGTGAGTGTAGCTCATTTTTTCACGTCTCTCATTCTCCAGCAGCCGACCGGCACGAGTCAGGCGGCAGTGGTTGAACGGACACAGTAGGCTTACAGTCAGATGCTAGCAGTGAACTGACATTTTGGTTTGCTTCATGTGTACGCTGGGTTGGAAACATTTTGCAGGCCAGGTCCTCTCGCGTGTTCATTCGTTCATTGGAACAGTTCATCCTATTGAGTGGCTAATATGGAAAATTACCGCCACTTAGTCACCGAGCCATGGTGGCCCATACGGCAAAGGCACGGTTCAATATGCCGAAGGTCTTGGGTTCGAGTCTCGGTACCGGTACTTTTTTTTATGCATGAACTTTTTTTGAAGATGAACCCATGAGTAAAATACTCTCGGTAGTTTTGGGATTTATCCTCTCAGTCCGCACACAGTACCATTTTACTAGCGAATCGTGCTCTTTATCCTCTCGTATGCCGATGTCCAGTTCTGGGTGTATGAAAAATACTTAACTTATTACTAAAAACTATTTTTAAAGTTCTTTTGAAACATTCCAGTGATTTTTGCGTTTTTTAAGATTAGACATTTTCACATACCGTCACCCGGGCAGACGGTAATAACAAAATTCATGCCATTTCAATAACAAATCGTCGCCATCGTGCTAACTTGTCGTACGTGCATTTTGGGCCAAATTGAGTTAAGAACGCCATTTTGTGCAGCTCACAATGCCTCATCTTTTGACCTTCACAGATCCCCAAAATTCGATTTCAATCCTGAGATACTCAATGAAAACCAAAAAAGCTCCGAAATTTTTTGTCACTCTACATATAAAAGAAGTTTCAATCCTATCGTGCTATCTTGTCACTCCCTGAAAATTGATGTAAGTGCGACAAAGGGCAAAGGGATTTCAGGTCAGGATGCGTTTGACGCACGTACAAGTTAGACTACCGTAAACATTTTTAATTATAACTCGGGACTCCAGCAACCAACTTCAACCAAACTTCGGGACAATGCACAGAATGGTCAGCCAAACAAAACGTGTTTGTTATTGTTTACATTGCGTGCTTTCGTTTTTGTTTATTCAAGGTCAAACATTAAAACGCGTTTTTCTCGGAACGTCAAAATGGCGGGTGCGACATGATAGCACGACGACGTCGAAATATTGTTAAAATAACAGAAATTGTTATGGAATCTTCTTGAGAAATCCATTTTTGCAAAAGGGTATAATAACAGTTTATGTTATCATAACAAAATTTGTTATTGGTCTGATATTGGTTGAAATCCAAAACAACTTTGGAATAACATTTCTAGTTATAGAAGAATATCTCCAAATGTTATTGGGATGATCGGATTAGTTGTTAAAATAACAAAAAAGAATAACAAAGATTTGTTCGAAGAATAACAAAAAATATTATTAGTCTGTTATTACAATAACAATTCAATAACAAAAAATTCATAACGACGAATAACAAATCTTGTTATAAATAACATATAATGTTATTGGCCTAGTATTTTCAAATATCAAAAAATTTGTATAATCACAGCTCCCGAAAATCGGATAATTACTAGATAAATTTTCCAAAAGGTTCTATATATAGGACCCTTTGAAAAAGTAAGGTAGATTAGATCGATTGAATATTTGCTTTGTATTACCCGGGCAGACGGTAACAACAAAATTCATACCATTTCAATAACAAATACTGTTAAAATAACAGAAAGTGTTATGGAATATTCATGAAAAAACAATTTTTGCATAAAAGTTTAATAACAGCTTATGTTATCATGACAAAATTTGTTATTGGTCTGCTATTGGTTGAAGGCCAAAACAACTTTGGAATAACATTTTCTGCTATGGAAGAATACCTCCAACTGTTATTGGCATGATCGGATTAGTTGCTAAAATAACAAAAAATAATTTCAAAGATTTGTTTAAAGAATAACTAAAAATGTTATTAGTCTGTTATAACAATAACAATCCAATAACAAAAAATTCATAGCGACGAATAACAAACCTTGTTATGAATAACATAAAATGTTATTGGCCTAGTATTTTTAAAAATCAAAAAATGTTATTTCCTAAATATTGCCGTCTGCTCGGGTAGAAAGTAACCAGATGTACAATGCAAAACAATCCCCATTTCGTCGCTGTCGTGCTATCTTGTCGCACATGCATTTTGGGCAAAATAAAGTTAAGACCGCCATTTTGTTTTGTGTTTTGTGAACCAGAGCTTTGCACCCAGATTTTTGTTACAGACATTTTAATATTTTCCAAACTTTGGGTACTATTTTTTATGCATCCCCTACACTAAAAGTCAGAAGTATCCTTCAAAAGGGTACTTTCAATCCTCAAAAAGCATACTTTCTATCCTTTTTTAAAGTTAACCCGGCGTCACCCTTTCAAGGGGTATGTAAAATTCAGTAAATTTTCGATACCCTTTTAAAGGGTGACGATGGGTGAACTTGAAAAAAGGATACTTTTTACTTTGAGTGTATGCTACTATGTCCATAATGATTTATAACAACATTTGTCATTTTTTTAATCAAATTATTTCCGTATTGGGTCCGTTCAACAATTTTGGAATAAGAAGACAACAACTTCTTTGGATGCTGTGCATTTGTGTCTCACCTTTTGTCCTTTACATATTCCCAAAATTTGATTTCAGCCCTAAGACATTCAATAAAACCGAAACACTCCGTACATTGTTGTCACTTTTCATATGAAAGAAGTTTCAATCTTGTCGTGCTATCTTGACACAACTAGCCAAAGGAATTCTAGGCCAGAACGCGTTTGACACACGTACAAGACCGAATACCGTAAACATTTTTATTTATAACTCGGGACTCCAGCAACCAAATTCAACCTTACTTCGGGACAATGCACAAAACGTGTTTTGTTATTGTTTACATTGCGTGCTCTCGTTTTTGTTTATTCAAGATCAAACATCAAAACACGACGTCAAAAAGCGACGTGCGAAAAGATAGCACGAAATCGTCGATTTGTTGTGTGTTCTTTTTGTCAGTATTTTTTTCTAAAGGAGAGACGAGAATTACAATTGTTTTTTTTAAATTTTACTAGATTACTTTTTGATTGAGAACTCAATTTAACTTAAAAATAATTTTAGAAAAAAAATTAAATAAAAAGAATAATTTCAAAAAATTACCATCAAATCAAAATTTATTTGGCCAAAAACAATTTGTCAAGACTAACATTTCAAAAGGGCCAAACATTCAATATTACGCCCTTTTGAAATGTTAGAAAAATTTCACGAATGTTTCATATTTAAACATTGAAAATTGGTCCATTAGTTGCCGAGATATCGACGTTAGGAAATGGTGGGTTGTTTGGGTGAGACTTAGAAAACATCATTTTTTCTGTTTATAAATCATTGCATGGCAATATCTCAGCAACTAAGAATTGTATCAACAATGTTCAAAAAAGCAAAATATAGAGAATTGCCTCAGCTTTTCAAACAATTTTTTTTCAAAAGTGGGCAAACATGTGCACTAATTTAAAAAAAATGAATAACTGCGACTATTTAAAAAAAAAAAACAGTTACCGTAAAACGGGGTCACTTTGATAGGATTTCAATTTGTTTTGGAATATTTTCCAACAGGTAAGGTTTTTATCTGGAAAAAAATTTCAGTAGTGTTTAGAAAAATAGTTACGTTAAAAATTCATGGTTTGAATTCCGGGGTGACTTTGATAGTCGCAGTTTTTCTTGTTAAAATCATATTTAAGATGTTCAAACTTTATTTGTAGGTTGAATGTACCGTCACTAAAGTAGCTGATATAGTTTTTAAGAAAAAAAAATCAATGCTTATATTTAGTCAACTAGGTTTATAAGCTTTTTATCAAAAAACATATTAACTTTAGGTAAAATTGTTAAAAAGTCGGAATTTTGCCTGAAATTTGTTAAAACAAGTTTTGTTTATAAAATTATCGATTTATATTGCATTTATACTAAATTTCAAGCACGAATCACAAGTTTTCACATTTTACATGAAATTTGTTCAACTGAAATGGCCTATAAATTTGGAGATTTTTTTTATTATGTTTCAAAAACACATATCGTTTATTATTTACACACTTATTTATCCTCCTCCTAGATAAAAATTATACAAAGAATCAGAAAATGTATTCCGTTTTTCGATTCAAAATCATATTCATTGAGAAAATCATGACACTTTGAGAAGTTTAAAATAATGATATTCATCAACATTTTCTTAACTATAGCTAACTAACTTTTTAAAATTTTCAAATTTTATGAAAAGTTCTTTTTAAGGTACTTTGAACACTTCTCTACCACGGTCAGTATAATTCCATAGCATTCCATGCGTATTAAATTTGTACTCTTCATTTTGCGGAAAAATCTCATACCTATCAAAGTCACCCCGTTTTACGGTACCTAAAAATGGCTATAACTTGAAAACGGTGCACTTTATCAAAATTTCACTAAAGTACTTTTGATTGCAAATTCGATTTCACATCGAAAAATGAAGTTGATACATTTTTGCGATTAATATTTGGAATTTTTGAAAAAAAAAAAATCATAACTCGGTCAAAGATTTTTTGCACATTCTGGAAATTTCTGAAAAGCTGGCATTTGATGTTCCCTAAAACATATCAAAAAATAAAAATAGCGTTTTTTCCAAATCAAGTCTAGTGACAAAACTAAAATTAAAAATCACAAAAAAATACCGTGTATTATTTTTTTCAGTGTAGTCCTTATCCATACATACAACATTGCCGAAGATCTAAATCGATCAAAAAAATCCTTCAAAAGATACAGATTTTTTAATTTTTATACGTCATTTTTGTATGGACAGCTGCCAAATTTGTATGGAAAATTATATGGACAAAAAAATGATGCAAAATGGCTTATTTGGGCAATTAAAAAAAATAAAAATAAAATAAAAATACCGATTTAAACCGTTTTTATTTTTTGTATTTTTAGATTTGGCTCAAACTGGGGTAGGGGCCTTCCCTACGGCCAAAGATGCTATTTTGTGTCATTGGTTCGCCCATACAAGTCTCCATAAAATTTGGATAGCTTTTCATACATAATAATCTGAACATACAAATCTAAAAAAAAACTTTTGAAGGAAATTTGCTGATAGATTTGGTGTCTTCGCCAATGTTGTAAATATCAATGAGGACTTTTCAGAAAAAATGGGTACACGTCAGTTTATTTAGGGGTAATTCTCTACCAACTCACACAGCAGTTGCCCCGACCCCTATTCGATTTGCGTGAAACTTTGTCCTAAGGGGTAACTTTTGTCCCTGATCACGAATCCGAGGTCCGTTTTTTGATATCTCGTGACGGAGGGGCGGTACGACCCCTTTTATTTTTGAACATGCGAAAAAAGAGATGTTTGTCAATAATTTGCAGCCTGAAACGGGGATGAGATAGAAATTTGGTATCAAAGAACTTTTATGTAAAATTAGACGCCCGTTTTGATGGCGTACTCAGAATTCCGAAAAAAACGTATTTTTCATCGAAAAAAACATTTAAAAAGTTTTCAAAAAATTTCCGATACTGTAATGTCAAATTTTTTGGAACATGTCATTTTATAGGAAATTTAATGTACTTTTTTTTATAGGAAATTGACTCAGAAGGGTAATTTTTTCATTTAGAACAAAATTTTTCATTTTAAAATTTCGTGTTTTTCTAACTTTGCATGGTTATTTTTAAGAGTGTAACAATGTTCTAGAGCAGACAATTACAAAAATTTTGATATATAGACATAAGGGGTTTGCTTATAAACATCACGAGTTATTGTGATTATACGAAAAAAAGTTTTGAAAAAGTTGGTCGTCGTCGATCATGGCCGTTCATGGTCACCCGCGGATCATGAACAAAGAGAAACGCAAAAAGTTACTTTTTCAAAAGTTTTTTTTCGTAAAATCGCGATAACGATAGCAAACCCCTTATGTCTATATATCAAAATTTTTGTAATTGTCTGCTCTACAACTTTGTAGAACATTGTTACACTCTTAAAAATAACCATGCAAAGTTAGAAAAACACGAAATTTTAAAATGAAAATTTTTGTTCTAAATGAAAAAATTACCCTTCTGAGTCAATTTCCTATAAAAAAAAGTACATTAAATTTCCTATAAAATGACATGTTCCAAAATTTTTTACAGTCGAGTAACGGAAAATGGGAGAATTTTAAAACTTTTTAGTGTTTTTTTCGATGAAAAATACGTTTTTTTCGGAATTCTGAGTACGCCATCAAATCGGGCGTCTAATGCTACATAAAAGTCCCTTTGACACCAAATTTCTATCTCATCACCGTTTCAGACTGCAAATTATTGAAAAACACCTCTTTTTTCGCATGTTCAAAAATAAAAGGGGTCGTACCGCCCGTCCGTCACGAGATATCAAAAAACGGACCTCGGATTCGTGATCAGGGACAAAAGTTACCCCTAAGGACAAAGTTTCACGCAAATCGAAGAGGGGTCGGGGCAACTTTTCCCGATTTCGTTTGAGTTGGTAGAGAATTACCCTTTGAGGAGTTCAGAAAATTTCTAATAAAATTTCCTAAGTGACATTGAAGGACCTATGCAGAGATCTGGTTGCTGAACTGTATTTCGAATAAAAAAATAGATTTTTTTAAGTTTCATTCAAACTTTCCAACATTTTCCAATGCAAATATTTCAGCAACTAATGGTCCAAAAAATATTTTGAAAATGTTGAAATGTTTGGCCATTATCACTAATATCTCCACGACGATCAAGTACGTAAAAGAAGATGAGAATTTCAGTCGACCAAAGCCAAAGAGGATGTCGGCAAACGACCAAGAAGTGATCGTTCATTCTTATTTCAACCAACACTCGAGTCGTAGAAAGTGCTTTGATAACAAATACACCAAAACGAGAGGTCAGCGGCGGGATCGTACACAGCGCAAAGAGGGGTTAAATCCAATCAGATCTCAGTTGAGCTCCTGCTGCAGCCATGGGAACACGTCCGAACTCTGTTTTACTGCTACTGGCCGGCCTCCTGCTCGGAACCGACGCCGGAGTGCTGGACAACCGCATCGATCAGTGCAACCTGCCGGACGCTTTGGTGCAGGAGATTCGCGGCTACCAGCCGATCGTGAACAAAATCGTTCAGCGGATCGTGGGCGGCGAGTTTGCTGGCAAGACGTGGGAGAGCTTGGCGGAGTTGGTTGATACGTTCGGGGCGAGGCTGGCGGGGACTGATCAGCTGGAGCGGACGATCGACTGGGTGCTGGAGCGGATGGGACGGGACGGGTTGGAGAATGTGCACACGGAGGAGGCGAGCGTGCCGCATTGGGTGAGGGGATTTGAGAGTGCTCAGCTGGTGGCTCCGTTCAAGAAGAACTTGGCGGTGTTGGGGTTGGGCACGTCGGTTGGAACTCCGCGGGGTGGGATAATTGCGGACGTGATCGCCGTGGAGTCGTTTAAGGAGTTTGAGGGGTTGAGTCCGGTGGATGTTAAGGGTAAGATTGTGGTGTTTGTACCGAAGTGGGAGAGTTATGGGAAGACGGTGGTGTACAGGAGTAAGGGGGCATCGGTTGCGGCGAAGAAGGGAGCGGTTGCGACGTTGATCCGGTCGGTGACGCCGTTTTCGATTGGGTCGCCGCATACGGGTGGGCAGGATTATGAGGAAGGGGTACGGAAGATCCCGTCGGCTTGTATTACGGTTGAGGATGCCGAGATGATCTTGCGCAAGTACCGGCGGGGTGAAACGCTGACGATTCATTTGGAGATGGAGGATCGCAACTTGGAGCCGTTCATGTCGAGAAATACGATCGCGGAGTTGGTGGGGACGACCTACACGAACTACTCGGTGGTGATCGTGTCTGGTCATTTGGACAGCTGGGACGTTGGGGTGGGAGCGATGGACGACGGTGGTGGAGCGTTGATCTCGTGGAAGGCGTTGACCTATTTGAAGGCAATGGGACTGCGACCGCGTCGGACGATCCGAGCGATCCTGTGGACGGGGGAGGAGCTGGGACTGTGGGGAGGTCGTGCATACAAGGAGGCGCACAAGGCCGAGGAGAAGAAGGAGTTTAACTTTTTCTTCGAGTCGGACATTGGGACGTTCGAGCCGCGGGGGTTGGACTTTTCCGGCAACAAGGACGCGGAGTGTATCATGCGGGAGATTGTGAAACTGATGGGTGCATTGAACGCCACGGAGTTTGAGACTCCGACTGATGGAGGGCCGGACATAAGCCACTGGACTACGAGAGGATTCCCCGGGGCGTCGCTGCTGAACAAGAACGAGAAGTACTTCTGGTAAGATCGTAATGCACTGTGTTCAAGACATCGCTAACGCTTGTTCTTTTAGGTTTCATCACTCCGCCGGGGACAGCATGGCCGTCGAGGATCCAAAGAATCTGGACAAGTGTGCAGCCCTGTGGGCCGCGGCGGCCTACGTGGTAGCCGATTTGAGTGTTTCGATTCCGAAAGATGTAACGGATTAATTCAAGATTTACGGATTAAAAAGTCTTTCACAGAAAATCTTTAAAATCATTCAAGATATCACAATCAATCGTTCAAAATCGCGTAACTCGACGGTTCTCCCTCAACGACAACCTGAAGATTCTTCGTGATGGATCACCCACATCTCGCGCCAGGCCATTGTATGATAAGCGGACCGTTGATAACCGCCCGTCTCAAGTGGCGGAATCTCAGTCGTAACGCAACAATGGTCGCGCTAAGAACACTGCTAACGCTAACGCTCCTGCTCGTAGCAGGTTCCGCGAACGCCGCCGCCGAGTGCCAGCTATCGGAAGAACTCCTGGCCGAGATTCGCGCCTACCAACCCGTAGTCAACCGGATCCTGCACGAGATCGTGGATGGGCGGTTCGCGGGCGAAACCTGGAAGGCGTTGGCGGAGTTGACCGATGAGTTTGGACCTCGCATGACCGGATCGCAGCAGCTGGAGGATGCGATCGATTACGCGGTGCGCGGAATGGTGCAAGACGGGTTGGAGAACGTCCACACGGAGGAGGCGTCCGTGCCGCACTGGGTTCGGGGTTACGAGCGGGCGCAACTCGTTGAACCGATGAGGAAGGAGATCGCGGTTATCGGGCTGGGGAGTTCGGTTGGGACGAGGAAGGGAGGAATAGTGGCGGAAGTTGTAGTGGTCGAGTCGTTTGAAGAGTTGGCATCGCTTCCGGAAGAGCTAGTGGCGGGGAAGATAGTAGTGTACGCTCAACCGTGGCAGAACTACGGCGTTACGGGACAGTATCGCTCGCAGGGGGCTAGTGCCGCTGCAAAGAAAGGAGCGGTGGCGAGTTTGATCCGCTCGGTGACGCAGTTTTCGATCGGGTCGGCTCACACGGGATTTCAAGAATACCAGGACGGCGTCCGTAAAATTCCAACGGCGTGCATAACCGTTGAAGATTCGGAACTGCTGCTGCGCAAGTATCGCCGCGGGGAGACGCTGAAGATTCACTTGGAGATGAACGATCGCAACTTTAAGCCGTTCGTTTCGCGGAATACGATCGGGGAGTTGGTTGGAAGCGAGGAGAAGAACACGTCCGTGGTGGTGGTTTCTGGACATTTGGATAGCTGGGACGTTGGCGTGGGAGCGATGGATGACGGTGGAGGTGTGATGATTTCGTGGAAAGCGTTGACGTTTTTGAAGGAGATGGGTCTGCGGCCAAGACGTACGATTCGGGCTATTCTGTTTACGGGTGAAGAGCAGGGACTGTGGGGTGGACAGCGGTACTACGACGATCACAAGGAAGGGGGCGAGGATGAGTTTAGCTTCTTTTTCGAAGCGGATATTGGAACGTTCAATCCAAGGGGATTCGACTTTGCCGGGAACGAGGAAGCGTCCTGCATATTTCAGGAGGTCGTGAAGCTGATGGCTCCGTTGAACACGACCGAGTTCCGGAAGACCAGCAACGCCGGACCGGACGTTTCGTTCTGGAACTTTGCCGGATATCCTGGAGCGGCTCTGATCAACGATAACGACAAATACTTTTGGTTCGTAAATTAACTTAAAATTTGCACTCTGATTATTGCGAGCGATCTCAATGTTTCAATCTGAAAATTAGTCAGCCAAACGTTTTGTTAAAAAAAACTTTAAATTTAAAATTAAAGAATCTTAGAAAAAAAAATACCATTTAAAAATTAAAACATCAACGAACTTGAAAAAAAATCTAAAACAATGCCAAAAAAACAAAAAATCTTAAATTTTCAAAATGTTGAAGATAAATGAAAATTTTATTTGAAGTAATTCATGTCCAAGAAAATAAATTAGGGCCAAAAATATTATAACATATTTTTGAAAACCTTTACTTTTTTTTAAACATATTTTTTTCATTGGTTTGGGAATCACAAAAATTAGAAAGTTTAATTTTTTTATCATTAAATTTAAGATTTTTTTAGTTTTTTACCCTACTTTTTTCTCTGTCATTTTAAAATTGGATTTTTTTTTTCAAATTATAGTATAAAGACTAGTTTTTTATAATTTGTTTTTAATTTTTCAATTTTTCAATTTTTAAGTCTATTGTATGTATGTATGTATGTATGTATGTATGTATGATCCCCATACCCGCAGGCAACTTGGTCCTGGAACACATGTGAGCGCTAGGTGAACAATTCGATCATCTTTTACTCCGTAATCTGTACACCCACGTGCATAAGTTTTTTTGCACGAATTTTAGTGCTACAAATACCGGCGCATAGAACAAAATGATTTCCCTCTTCCCTCCCCAAGCGCCGGAAATCTGTAGCGGGTGTAGGGACACTTCGTATAGACGCCCTTGCTCCCATCACGTCACTGAGGGTATGGAGCGACGAGAAATTAATAAGCATGCCCCCTCAGTCGAACCTTCATTAGAGAAGCAGGCAATCCACAACTCACAGCGAACGACCAAGGGAACACCCTACCGCGTATTTAGTAAATTGGCGTGGTTAGTCTTAAATGGAATGTATGAATGTTAGAATGAGTGACAGTGTATTTTGATATAAGAAAAGGAGCGATCTCACCAAATCGGGAATCTTCAACTCCGGCATCGTCGGTCTTGAAACGTCACTTGAATCTTCTTGGAATTCTGTCCTCTATTTGCTGAACTACCGGCAACCAAATTGGTACGGAACCAAAACAGCAAACAACTTCCTGGATTCCGGTGAAATCTTGAGGGACAAGTCAGGTGTTGGTGAAAGCCATCATGTCCTGGCTGATAATCTTGAACATCAGGACTGGAACCACACGACGTTTTAACCGATGGTAACTTAGTGGTGTGCACCAGCTGCTGCTTATCCGCCGATATTGTCCGCAATTGACATCTCCTGGGCGTCACGGAGATTTTCCACTGCTATCGCTATCACTGGCCACCAACAGATTTACCAGTTAAATATCATTATTTTCACTAACTTTGTATTTTTTTTATCAAATATTTTAGGAATGAAAAATGAAAAAAAAAATCTATTGATTTTTTTTTTCAAAACACATTGTTTATTTTTAAAGTTGTACTTTTTTCGAATTTGAAATTCTTTTTTTTTATTCAAAAATTATCTTAAACAATTTACTTTTTTTAATGTATGTGTTTGTATGATCTATACATTTTTATGTTTTTTTTTCTTGGTGTATATAACAGGTTAGCATTTAGAATCTAAAATAAAGAAAAAAGTTAAAGTGCTTTAAAAATATGAGAGCCTTAAACAATTTAAATTTAAATTTTTAACTTTTGAAAATTTCTCATTTTGTTTCATATTTCGATTTTTTAAATTGTTTTTTTTTTATTTAATCTTTTTTTCTTCTTAATTTATGACATTATCAGGTTTCACAAATGAAAAAAAAGGAAAAAAAAAATAAAACTAAAAGTTTAGAGTCTAAAAATATTTAAATTCACAAATAAATAAAAAAAAAATCAAAAGGATTAAGTGAAATATTTTTATTTTGCTTTAAGTAAAATTTGATGTTCCATTTTTTTAAATTTTGTTCATATTGATTTTTGTATTTTACTATTTTTTAAGGAAAAATAAAAAAATAATGAAGAAAAAATGGTTACATTCAGTCTAAAAATATTTAAATTCAAAAACAAAAAAATCAAAAGATCAAGTTAAACTTTTTTTTTCAGTGAAATGTTATTTTTAAGGTTTTTTTTAGGCTTTTTTAAATTGATTTTTATAATTTAACTTTATTTTCTTCTTAATTTATAAAATTGTCAGGCTTTCACATTTGAAATCAAAAAAATAAAATTAAGAAAAAATAATATTTAAATTCATGAAAAAAATGCTAAAATATCGAAAGGATGTTAGTTATTTGAAACTTGATTTTTCAAGTAATTTTTAAAATTGCTGTTATTCAACTTTTTAATTGTTTTCTTAATTATATTCAATGCTTAAATTATGAATTCTTGCTTACTTTAAGGTCCTATAAACATGGCCATGATACATGTTTATAGGACCTGTTTTGAAAAAGTTTTCTAGAATTTTGTTAAATTTGGGATCTTGTTTTATTTTCAAATTTTATTTTTTATCTGAATTTATAATTATCTTTTTTTTTTAGTTGACGAATTTGTTTGACATTTAATTTTTCTTTATTTACACAATTGTTAGATTTAAAATTAAAAAATTAGAAAAAAATGATGAAACTTAAAAAAATTCAAAGTCTAAAAATAATTTAACTCATAAGTTCAAAAAAGTTAAAAAAAATCGAAATCACTTAAAAAAATATAAATTAAAAAATAACTTATTTTAACACTTAAACTCCCAAGCTGGAGAAAAAGAAAGTATTTTTATGGAAATACCCCCTTTTTCGAGTTTGGGAGTTTAGGTGTTAAAACGTTAAAACCTATTTTTTTAAGAATTCAGAATATTAAATTTAAAAAATCAAATATTTAAACACTAAACATTAAAAAAAACACTTTTAGAAAAATAAATACATGAAAACACACAAAATAAATTTAAGAAAAGTTGAAAAGGAAAAAATAAAAAATCTAAACTTTAAATAAGTAAATAAAAAACAAAATATTAAAAACCAAGATCTTTAAAATTTGATAATAATTAAAAAAAAAAATAATAACACTCTTTAAATTATTTAAATAAGAAAAAAAAGTATAAAAAAACAAATCATGCATTTCGATAAGTAGTTCAAAGGTTATGTATAAAAATATGTTTTCACATACATCCGGATCTCACATAAATGTATGTAAACTATGTCCGGATCCATTATCTATCATCATCTTTCGTTGGACAGGTAATCGAAAAAGTTTTCCAACGAATCCAAAACAATGGAGGTCTGGCAACCCTGTTTCCAGTTATTATCACTGAAGTAATATTTCTGTACTTTTTTATTCCGGATCAAAACATAATTAGCTGAAATTTGTGTCCAAACCCATCATATCAGTAATTGTTGGTAAGATTGAGGAAGGCATCAGATTATGTTTTTTTTTTAAATTTGTGTCATAACAAAATGACCTAAATCTCACGGTGGCTTGCAATAATCAGGGAGTTGGTTATGAAGTTTGAAAATTAAATTTAAACTTATTTTTATTCCCAGGTATCACCACTCGGCCGGCGACAGCATGCTGGTAGAAGACCCCGTCAGTCTGGACAAGTGCGCCGCCATCTGGGCTGCGGCAGCGTACGTCGTCGCCGATTTGAGCGTTCCCATCCCGAAGGTTATAGTTTCCAACTAAACTGGCAAGGCTTCTTCAACTTTCCCGAAATTTCAAAACCCGTATTTTTTTTTTTTCATATAGAAAAAACAAATAAACAATTTATTTCCGCTTACCTTTCATCAGTTTCAGACCGCGCCTGGCCCGCAGCTGATTTACGTTCTTAGTTTCTCGCATGCGGCGTTTCTTGAAAATCTTCCGAATGTCCCTCGCTTGCTCCTTCCTGCCGGCGTCCGCCGCCGCCGCCGGTTCGGTGGCAAATTCCAGGAAAAATTTCCTCCCCTCCTCGAGCCGGACGTCGTCCGGCAGGAAGAAAAAGTTCTCCTTCCAAATGCCCTGCTTCGAGTAGTAGCCGGGTTTGCGGTCCTTCTTCTTCGAGGGCACTTCCGGTTCTTGCGGAACCTCCTGGACGGGACTTTCCGGCTTTGGCTCTTCCTCCACCTCGTCTTCACTATCGGAGGATTCGTACTTGAAGCGAGCGTCGCTGTACGCGGGTTTGCCGAACGATTTCTCCTGCTCGACTTCTTCTTCCTCGTCTTCTTCCGGTCGGGCAGCACTTCCAAACATGGACAGCAAGCTGAACCCGCCCGAGTTCTGGCCAATCACTTGGGTGAGGTCCTGCGCAACCTGGAAGAACTTTTCCTCCGAAACCGCAAAAGTTTCCTCCGAACGTTCGGCCTTTTTCGCAGCAATGATTTCCTCTTCGGTGAGCAACTTCGCCTTCTTCTCAACCCGGGCCGATTCTTTCCCCTTTTGGGCGGACGGATCGAACCGTTGCATCGACTTCTGGTCCGGTACGTTTCGCGCGCCGTCCTGAATTTCGCGTCCGGTCATCTTCGAAAGGATTTCCATCTGCTTGCGACGTTCGCCGTTGGCCGGTGGCTTGGCACCGGAGGCTGCCGGATCCAGGGTGGCCTTTTCCTTCTCGAGAGCTCTTCGCTTGCGTCGGCCAGCGGCCGAGTCGTCATCCGCCAGGAAGCGCTCGTCCAGTTTGAAGCGGGAATCGCCGTGGAACTGCGTCTGCATCTCGTACAAGCGTTGGCCCTTTTCAGCTGGAAGAAGATTGAGACACATTTTAAATTATAAAATTTAAAAAATTTAAAATCATGAAATTTTAAAATTTTAAAATCATAAAATTTAAAAAAAATTATGAAATTCTAAAATTTAAAAATTTTAAAATTCTAAAATTCTAAAATTCTAAAATTCTAAAATTCTAAAATTCTAAAATTCTAAAATTCTAAAATTCTAAAATTCTAAAATTCTAAAATTCTAAAATTCTAAAATTCTAAAATTCTAAAATTCTAAAATTCTAAAATTCTAAAATTCTAAAATTCTAAAATTCTAAAATTCTAAAATTCTAAAATTCTAAAATTCTAAAATTCAAATTCAGAAATTCAAAAATTCAAAAATTCAAAAAATCAAAAATTCAAAAATTCAAAAATTTAAAAATTCAAAAACTCAAAAATTCAAAAATTCAAATATTCAAAAATTCAAATATTCAAAAATTCAAAAATTCAAAAATTCAAAAATTCAAAAATTCAAAAATTCAAAAATTCAAAAATTTAGAAATTCAAAAATTCAAAAATTCAAATTTAAAAATTCAAAAATTCAAAAATTTAAAAATTCAAAAATTCAAAAATTTAAAAATTCAAAAATTCAAAAATTCAAAAATTCAAAAATTCAAAAATTTAAAAATTCAAAAATTTAAAAATTCAAAAATTCAAAAATTTAAAAGTTCAAAAATTCAAAAATTCAAAAATTCAAAAATTCAAAAATTCAAAAATTCAAAAATTCAAAAATTCAAAAATTCAAAAATTCAAAAAATTAAAAATTCAAAAATTCAAAAATTCAAAAAATTCAAAAATTCAAAAATTCAAAAATTCAAAAATTCAAAAATTCAAAAATTCAAAAATTCAAAGATTCAAAAATTCTAAAATTTTAAAATTCTAAAATTCCAAAATTTTAAAATATTACAATTTTGGAATTTTAAAATTCTAAAATTTTGAAAATCTGGAATTCTTGAATTTTAAAATTTTAAAACCCTAAATTCTCAAAATTTTAAAAAATCTTTAATTTGAAAGATTCTAAAATTTTCAAAATTCTTAAATTTCCAAAATTTTATAATTCTGGAATTTTAGAATTTTTAAATTCTAAGGTTTCAAAGCTTCAAATTCTAAATTTTTAAATTCTAAAATATTAAAATTTTAGAATTTCAAAATTCTAAAATTTTTAATACAAAAATTCTAAAATGTAAAAGATTCTAAAATTTCAAAAATTCTTAAATTTTGAGAATTCTAGAATTTTTAAATTCTAAATTTGAAAAAAAAATTAAAATTCTTGAATTCTAAAATTCAAAAATTTAAAAATTCAAAAATTCTGAAATTCTAAAATTCTGAAATTCTAAAATTCTAAAATTCTAAAATTCTCAAATTCTAAAATTCTAAAATTCTAAAATTCTAAAATATTACAATTTTAAAATTTTGAAATTCCAAAATTTTATAATTCTGGAATTCTAGAATTTTTAAATGTTAGCCTTAAATTTCAAATTCTAAATTTTCAATTCCAAAATATTAAAATTTTAGAATTTCAAAATTCTAAAATTTTTAAAATCTGGAGCTCTAAAATTTTTGCAATTCTAAAATGTAAAAGATTCTAAAATTTTGATTATTCTAAAATTTTGAGAATTCTAGAATTTTGAAATTCTAAATTTCCAAAATTCTAGAATTTTAAAATTCAAAACAAATTAATTTTAAAATATTGAAATTTTAGAATTTCCAAATTCCAAAATTTTTAAAATCTGAAATTTAAAAACTCTTATATTCTTAAATATTGATAATCCTAAAATTACCAAAATTTTGAAATTCTGGAATTCTAATTTTTTTAAATTCCAAAATTTCAAAGGCAATTCTAAGTTTTTATAATTTTAAAATTTTAGAATTTCAAAGTTCTAAAATTTTGAAATTCTGAAATTTTAAAACTCTGAAATTTCAAAATTTTAATACTCTAAAATTCTTAAATTTTAAAAATTCCAAAATGTAAAAGATTCTAAAATTTTGAAAAGTCTGGAATTTTAAAATTCTAAATTTCCAAAATTTTAAAACTCTAAAATTTTAAAATTTAAAAATTTTAATTTTAAAATATTCAAATTTTAGATTTTCTAAATTCTAAAATTTTTAAAAACTGAAATTCTAAAACTCTAAAATTTTGAAATTTTGAAAATTCTTAAATTTTGAAGAATCTAAAATTTTAATAATTCTAAATTTTGAAGAATCTAAAATTTTAAAGATTTTAAAAATTTTAAATTCGAATTTCAATTTTAAAATTTTTAAAAATCGAAAATTCCAAAATTTTAAAACTCTAGAATTTCAAAATTCTTAAATTTAAAACTTTAATATACTAAAATTTTAAAAATTCTAAAATATTTAAGATTCTAAAATTTTAAAAATTCTGAAATTTTGAAAATTCTAAAATTTTTAAATTCTAAATTTCAAAAAATTCAAAATTCTAGAATTTAAAAATTAAATTAAGTCTAAACTTCGAAATTATTTAGATTTTAATTCAAAAATATTGAAATTTTGGGATTTCAAAATTTTTAAATTTCGAAAATCTAAAATTCAGAAATTCCAGAATATAAAAATTCTACAATTTCTAAATTCTAAAATTCTAAAATTTCTAAATTCTAAAATTCTTAAATTCATGAAATTCTAATAATCTAAAAAAAATTAAATTCTATAATTCTATTTTGTTTTTAAATTCCAAATTTCTAAAATTCTACAATTCTAAAAATTTTAAATTCAAGAAATCTAAGATTTCAAAGTCAAAAACTCTAAATTTTTCAGATCTTAATTGTAAAGTATTAAAATTTTAGGATGTCGAAATTCAAATATTTCGAAAATTTAAAATTCTAAAATTCCAGAATATAAAAATTCTAAAATTTCAAAATTCGAAAACTCTGAAATTGTAAAAATCTAAAATTTTAAAATTCTACAATTCTTAAATTTTAAAATCTAAAATTTTTAACTTCTAGAATTTTTGATTCTTAGAATTTTTAAATTTAAGAATTTTAAAATTCTTAAATTCCAAATTTCTAAAATTTAAGTTTTAAAATTGTAAAATTCTAAAATACTATCAGCATGTTACTTACAGTTCTCAGCCAGCTGCTTCCGGACAGTAAAGTTTCCCTTGAAATCGTCCCCATCATCCTGATCATCGAACAGCTTCACTTTTTTCTTAGTTCCCTCCTCATCATCGTCATCGGCAAAGACAATCTTGTTCCGTTTGGGACCATTTCCACCGGCAAGTGCCGCCTGAATGGCCAACTTCTGCTGCTCGTAAGCGCTCTGCAGCTTGGTCAATCCCTGCTTTCGCTTCTCATCCGCCAGGCGCGCATTATCCGCAAGCTCCTTCTCCGGCTGGCGTCGATTCTTGCTCTTGTCGATGACTTCCTTCACCTCCCCGGAAGTAAAAGCAATCTTCAGCTTGCCGTGCTCGATGTACGTCTCCTGGTTCCACTTCCGGACCAGCTGATCTTCCTCACCCTGCTGCTTCTGTCTAACAACCGGAGCGCTCCTGACCGGCACCGGTTTTTCATCTTCTTCACTTTCCTCGCTCGATTCCTCACTCGAAGATTCCACCTCCTTCGCAATCGTCGGCAGCGCCGGAAGTGCCTCCTTCACCACCACCTTACTCTCCACCTCCTCCTTCTTATAAGGATTCAATAGGCCACTTTTCTCCTTGGCCGCTTCCGCCTCCTCCCGTTCCCGCTTCAACCGGTCCAAAAACGATTCCTTCGCCCTCGAAACATTCAAATATACCCCTTTATACCGCTCCTGCCGGAACTCGTCCAGCAGCTGGCGCAGTGTCCGCTCGTCGACGTCAATGTTTACGAACGCAAACGTGTCGTCGGAACCGGTCAGCGGGTTCGCCTTCGACTTGAGGTCGATCGCACGCACCGGCCCGTACGAGGAGAACTCATTCTTCAGCTCCTGCTCGCTGGTGCCCCCGGGGATGTTGCCCACGAACAGACGGTGGAGGGGCATTTTGGGAATCTCGCGGACGCAACCAGGGAACGAACGATTTTCGGAACGCGACGCACGGGATGGCAGATTGTTGTGGGAATCTGCTCCGGGCACCTGCAAAACCGCACTTTTATTTTGTTTACAACTGCACGTGCTTTTGACGTTTCTTCGAATTACACCGCACTGTACACTGTCAGTTTTTAGCATCAGTATTACACTTTTTTCTATCTTACACGCAAAATCCACATAACACAGATCTGTGTAAAATTTGACACAGATTGCCCAAAACCGGGAATAGAGCAATTTACGTGCGTATGTATTGCGTGTACGTACACGAAAAAAAAGTGAGGTTAAATTTTGTCAGGCAGCAAAATCAAATGGTGCGCTAGTGTGCGTACGCGAAACGTTATAAAGCTCTATACACAGAATCTGTGTAGAAGCCTTGTACACAGATCTGTGTACAGCCGCTGTCTGTCAAATCTGTGTAATTTTTATTAAACAAACTGTGTAAAATTTTACACAGATCTGTGTAGGATTTTACACAGATCTGGGTAAAATTTTACCCAGAATCTGGGTAGAACATAAAATATGGTTGTGATTCTGAAGATGATTTTGAACATATATTTTAAAAATATAAGGTAAAATAAAGAACATTTTTTTAGCTTAAGGTTGAGTTTTTAAACATAATAAACATTTGAAGGAGCCGCAGTATCCGTTTGCTCGTGTTGTCTCCGGAAGTCCTCCTCTGGAATAGCTGGTGTGGATAGTTTCGCAGCGGGCAAGCCTGGCGCTTCTGCCGCACACGAAGTAGGACATCGAAGAGAAAAGCTACCAATCTGGAATAAAAATCGTGAGAGGTTAGAATAAAGGTTAGCTATTTTTCATGAGATGCATTACCTGAAAAGTTGAAAATCCAATCTAGGACTGATTCTTATTGGAACCGATGGCCGAAATGATAAAAAATCTAATAGAGAAAGACAATTTAACAATACTTCATGGAAAAAATCACGAGAAATAACTAACCAAGTTTCTCGGAGCTGCATGAAAGTTGCCATCTTAAGTTTTTTGGTTTTTACCCAGATTGAAACGAAAGCTGATCGAAAATCTGTGTAATTTTTTACACAGATCTGTATTATAAAACTACACAGTTTTGACAGCTAGAACATGTTCTACAATCTGTGTAATTTTTTTACACAGATTTGTGTTATGTGGATTTTGCGTGTACTCGCACTTGATTAGTTTTTAGGGAGCGTTCTTTTATTACGTAACGCAGTTGGGGGGGAGGGGTGGTCAGAGGCTGTGTTACGCTCCATACATTTTTTTTAAAATTTGTATGGACATTTTGTCACGAGGTTGGGGGGAGGGGGTCTAAAAATCCGATTTTACGTAATAAAAGAACAATCCCTTTGCTACGATTACAAGAAAAAATAGTTATAACCCACTGAGAATTTTGGCTCGAGCCTCGACTCGATTCAGGCTCGATCTCGAGCCAGATCGACTCGAGGCTCGAGCCAGAATTCTCAGTGGGAAGGCTATCTAACCAAAATCTCTTAGGGAGCGTTCTTTTATTAAGTAATGCCAAATTTGGATTTTTAGACCCCCTCTCCCCATCGTAACAAAATTTTCATACAAATTTAAAAAAAAAAAAATGTATGGAGCGTAACACGGCCTCAGACCCCCTTCCCCCCAAACTGCGTTACGTAATAAAATAACGCTCCCTTAACACACTCAAGGCCGGTGGTAGAAAATAAATTATATCGATTAGGCTGATTTAAATATGGGGGAACGATTTCTTGGCGCTTTTCTTCACCCTCTCTGGCTTGCTTTCGCTGCTGCCCATTTGAAGTTTTCCTTGCCCGATTCCTTACCAAGTGCGTTAGGGGAATAAGGGAAGGGAAGGAGTATCTTAATAGTTTCATAAAATTATCTGGTTTAAAGTTTATAAACGCTATAATCGAATTAAAAACGGTCAAGAAAGCTTAGGGGAATTATACCCTTTCTAATAAAACACCTATCTTCGTCATATGGAGAGTTTGATGCTCGATTAAAGCTCCAAAAATACTATTTAGGCTATAAACTTACCAGCAACAGCACCGCCTCGAGTAAGCACGCAAATTTATGCCATTTACTGGATCAAAAGATGCACTTTAATTTAATGCACTTTTGATCATAATTTCTGTTTTGCGAGACCATTTCTCATCATTTTGGTGGCACAAACATCCACACGCAAGATCAGAGGTTAACTGCTTAACGAAAGTCGCCATCAATATCTTTTCACTTGCGCTAACGATTTCAAAGCGCCTAAGATATGAAATTGCTTCCAACTACCGGCAACATGTTCTTTTGACCCACTGACGAACTGACGTGCCACCAGGAACAAATTGGTCGATCATTTTTGACCGCACACTGTTTCTTTTTCTTTCTACTGTTCTCTTCTTCGGCGATTGTCAGAATTCGAGTTTGACGTGTTGTCACATCAGCTGTTTCCTTGCTGTGAAGAGTTCTGGAACAACATGTGTAAATGGCGGATAAGAGTTGGAATGGAAATGTTACGAAATAGCCTAATTTGGAAGTTTAACGAAATTTCTTGCCTCATTTTACATAAAATAAGGCAAGATTTGCAAAATATTCATCGTTTAGTTCAGAATTTGCAAAAGTTTTCAGGCTTCAATATGTTTTCCCTCATTTTCATTTGTTGTTCCTGAAAGTTTCTCAGCAAGTGCAGCTGCGAATCTGTCAAATCTGTCATTCAAACACGACCGCTTATTAGGCTTAAAATGGGCATATTTCCCCTATTTGCTATGATTTTTTAATGCGATTATTTTCAATAGGCCTAATTAAAAATAATAATTAACATTTGAAAAGGCCTAATTGAAAATAATCACATAAGAAATTCATAATAAATAAGCTTTCCTGGCCGTTTTTCAATTGGGTACTAAAGCCCTATGTAAATTTTTATGTACAACGGTAAAAAATACGATTTAAAACCATTTCTGATCACTTTTTTTTTCATTTTAATGTAAAAAAAAAAATGACAAGACAACATTTTTTCGATGGATCAACTATGGTCCCCTTGGAACGAGCTGTCAAATAGGAGCTTTTCTGTCAAGAAGGACCGTGAGGTTATTTTTTCAAAATTGATTTAAAAATCCATTTTAAACTCTTTGTGGTCGTACTCATTGTCGTCATTGTACTCAGAAAAATAAGCTTTATCGCTGTAAACAATAATATCAGCAATCTAAGCTTCATTTTAGGACCCAATTGGATTATTGCATTTGTAAAGTTCATACCCGGTAATTTAAAGACATTTTTTTGTTTTCATACAACTACAATTCTGCTAACTTGTTTGGAATTCACTTAATCCTAAATATTTCACATTTTAATCTTTTTTGATGCCTATTCAAACAAACCCGAGTAAAAACAAGTTAGAAACTAGTCATTTTCGGATGAGCGTGTGGTGTCTGCTGTTGTGTTTGCGGTGTAATCGATACGGTGTAAAAGTTGACGGTGCCAACCTTTCTTCAAAGCATCCTCGGCATACATTGACAGCACACTTTCGTTCGTTTCAAAAATTTAACCGCCACAGTTCGGGTCGTTCTTTTGTGTCAAGATTGCCTGGTTAAAATCTGTTTATTAGCAAGATGAGTTTTAATTTCACTTCAGAACCGGATTCTAAATATTCCAAATTTAGTAAAATGGAAGCTCCAAAGCCGATTGGAATTGAAATTGCGTATAAAAAGGGGTAAGTTTCAGCTGCTGTGGAAGCGCCAGAGCCATTTTGAACAGTCTTCTTTTGTTTCAGCGCAAACAAAAAGCCTACCAATCCGGACCTGGAGAAGCAGATTCAAGCGATTTTGGCTGATAGCAAAGCCCTGCCCAAGGACTACTTGTTCGCGGTGACCGATCCGAACGTCGAACGGGTGACGCTGTGCGACGAGCTGCTGGAACACGCGCCGCGGTCAAATTTGAAGATTTACTCGTACACGCTGCATGACGGGGAAGGGGAGCAGGAAACGATCGAGCAGGGCGGAGATGAGGTCCAGATTGCGAACCATTGGCTGCTTCCGGCGCGGGAGTTTCACGGACTGTGGGATAGCTTGATTTACGAGGATTCGCTGAAGGAGAATCTGTTGAATTTCATGCACACAACGGCGCTCTTCTCGCAGAAGAACGTGAACGCGAATCTGATTGCTTGCAACAGGTTGGTGCTTCTTCACGGTCCACCGGGAACCGGGAAAACCAGCCTGTGCCAGGCGTTGGCTCAGAAACTGGCCATCAGGATGAACAAAAGCATTTACATGCACTTTCACCTGTTTGAGATCAACAGCCACAGCCTGTTTTCGAAGTGGTTCTCCGAGAGTGGCAAACTGGTCCAGAAGGTGTTTGGCCAGATCAACGAGCTGTGCCAGGATCCGACCTCGATGGTGTGTGTCCTGGTGGACGAGGTGGAATCGATCGCGTTCGCACGGGAAGCCATTTCCAACAACGAACCCAGTGACAGCATCCGCGTAGTCAACGCCGTTCTCACCCAGCTCGATCGAATCCGCCGCTTTCCGAACGTCATGGTGCTGGCCACGTCCAATCTCACCGGCAGCATCGACCTGGCGTTCCTGGACCGGGCCGACATCGTCCAGTACGTCGGCCCACCCACCAAGGAAGCCATCTACGAAATCTACCGATCGGCAATCGCCAACCTGCAGCAAGTGGGCATCGTAACGGACCGGGAAGAGCTTCCGTCGCGGGCCGAACTCGCCACCACCACGTCGAAAGGAAACGCAACCTCCATGCTGGAAACGCTGGCCGAGCAGAGCGTCGGATTGAGCGGACGCAGTTTGCGGAAGGTTCCATTTTTGGCGCACGCACTCCACGTTCAGCAGGACGCTACGACGCTGGTTAAGTTTTTGACCGCGATGAGGAGTGCGGTTCGACGCATGCAGGCGGACAAGGCGATGCTCGCAGCGAAGACGGACCAGGTGGAACGGGCGGCAGCGGCGGCGGCGACGAGCGATCTCAGCGGAAGCAATGGCAGTAATGCTGCAGCGGATGAACGGTCCGTGTCGATGTGATGTTAAGATTGAAAGAAACAGCTAATAAGATTGTGTTGTTTGAGTTAGGTATTTTGAATTGTATAAAATTGTATGCATTTGTTTTTTGGTTTGGAAAACCGAGTATTCATAAGTTATTGAGTATTCCTTACATGTAACTGAAAGTTTGTTACAGTTGTGTTAATAAATGAATTTTTTGTAGAATATACATGCATGCATATTGAAAAAAAATATTAATAAACGTAATAAACAATATATCCATTTAAATGAAACACGGTTTGAAGGCAAAAATTCCGAACATGACAAAAATATGTTGATATATCTTATAGTATACTGTCTAATTGTTTAAATTAGGCCACTTTAAATATGTTGCCAAAACATTTTTTTATATAGAAAAATCTTGGACAGTACTATAAAAACTATTTTTTTAAAAGTAAAAAAAAGTTTCTTTTTTTGTGATTTTTAATACCTGAAAATATTTCGAAAGGTTGGAGAAAAAAGCTTTTTTTTTAAATTGGAACGATAGTTGCCGAGTTGTTTTCATTTGGCTTATTTCAAAACAGATCTTTTAAAACCTCCTGTTGTTTCTTCCTTGACTTGATATAAAGTGTTATGCTAACAAGTTGACGTGCCCAATAAAACAACAAATTACAAATAATAGAAAAACTAAATTCATTGCAAAGCTATTTCTCAGCAATTTTTTGTCCGATTTTCAAAGTCAGAAATTGGTCAGAAAATTAAAATTTAAGAGAATTTTCTCAATTAAAAAAAATTGTCAGAAGCAAAAGACCAAACGCCATTAGGGTGTCTTTGGACAAAGGTCGAATGGATAAAAGGTCGAAAGTGGACAAATTGATGGAAGGACAAGAACAAGACGAGACGAAAGCCTCCTAAAATATTTTGACTTTGTCCTAAGGTTTCTATACGTGGTGTCAATCCAAAATTTTCGCGAAGTGAAAACGTTACGTGACGAATTCCCCTCTCGGCAAATTTCCCCTCTTTTTGGTGCACGCTGGTTGGATGAGCGAACGTTTCCCAATCAGTCAATCGAGAGACGTGAGATTGATGTATCCAAAATCACCCCCACTCCACCTCATAATTTTCGGATCGTCGACGAGGCAACAAAACGAGGCTCAGTCGGTCCCGAAAATTCATTCTTTTGCTGGACGTCGACGAGAACACATCAGAAGCAGATGGCCTGGTGGCCCGGTAGCAGACGGCCTGGAGGTCCGGGAGCAGATGGCTTGGAGGCAAGGACCAGCTAAGACATGCCAGTCGCGGGAGTCGATCTTTGGAACTGGTCACCACCTTGACTGGAGAAGCCGGAGGCCCCGCGGATGTTCCGATGGGGGGACATTTTCCGGACCGTAAGAGTTGGGGCAATATGGGTATCAAACTTTATGGTTTTTGATACTGGACATGAAATTTGACATTTCGGCAGTAGTGGCCACAATCCGGAGTGGCCGGAGGCCCCGCGGATGTTCCGATGGGGGGACATTTGCCGGACCGTAAGAGTTGAGGCAATATGGGTATCAGTATTTTTTATACTGGACATAAAAAGTTGCATTTGGCCATTATCTGAAGTTAAGCAGTTTAAATAAATTGCTTATTAGGCAGGAAGTAAGAAATAGATTACTGCGATGCACATTTTTTGTGCCACTGCGAAAATCTGTTTCTGGAAATTTAGAATAACTATCTCGTAATCAATTAGAGCCCTGTAAAGAGCAGTTTTAATGTCTGCTGTTCAAATTACCTTTACGCCGATTGCTTGCAACAGCCTTGCAAAAACATTCCCGCATCTTGATAACTTTCGAGTGGTGAAGGAAAGTCAATTGATTTCACTTCGATTTCTATTTCAGCTCCACTTGCAATTTCCGTTCCCTTAGTTCGATAGGACGTTAATCACAAGGGAATCATGGGGAAATCTGGACCGGACATTCTTATCGAAATTTCAACAATCATCTTGCAAAGTTCTTTGTCATACTGGTCATGTGTAACATAACCACCTGCACCTTTTTTTACAGATTTTTTTCAATACGGCCTAAATGCAAAAATATTTAAAAACAGCTTTGAAAACGTGTTTTGAACGGATTTCAGCTATTTTTACTTTTACTCATTAAAATTTGTTTTTTTTTTTATTTTTTCTCGAATTTTTTTATCAGCTAATTTTTTATTAGGGGGAAGGTCCTAAACTTGAGACGATTTTTTTTGAATTGCTCATGTTTAAAAGAATGGAACAAATCAAAATATAGTTTGCTTTTAAAGAAGGATCTCCGGTGGCCACATCCAGAGCCGCATTAGGAAACAGTGTTAACCAGTCATGCGACGTATCAAACTTCCTGATTTTGGATGGGGACATGAGTTATATACTCCTCTTTTAATAATATTAAGTTTGATATGTCGCAAGAGTGGTTTCACGATTTTGCCAAAATTGATACGTCACATGACTAGTTTACGCTGTCCTAATGCGGCTCCGGATGTGGCCACCGGAGATCCTTGGAACCGGTTCCGATGAGTACCCTATGGTATTTAATATTATTCTATGATTGTTTTGCATGACTATTCATGCTAGAAGAAAGCGTATCAGTTCACAATTGGATAAATCTGCTAATAATTCCAAAAATACGGATCTTCCGGTGTCCTGTACTCCGGCCACCGGTCCGTGCAGTGCGATATTTCATCGGAGTATTGTTCCTGGTGCAAAATTGAATTCTTTGATGTATAACAATCGATGGTTCGCGCGAAACCATGTTATTGTAAATTTTTGAGCCTTTTTCCCATTGTGCAACGGGGTGCAAACCAAAAAGTGTCCAACGATTTATTGATCAACCCCCGAGGGTTAAGTGAACAGTGCCATCAATTGCCACAATTTCTACAACTTTTCCCGTTTTTGGCAACACCCAAATTAATTTGATATTTTTGGTCTCGTCATACTTTCAAAACATAAAATAAATAATTAGTATTACTCAAAATATAATAATTTTTATGTAAATAATATCTTTTATCATAAATCAATTTATTTTTCTGAAAGTTAAAAAATCTTCACACCCGTTATTGTTGATTTTCACACAAATATTAGCAGTTTTTTTTTAAAATGTTTTGCTTGATTTATTTGAAAGAACTGCTCATTATTGGCAAACAATATAAAATTCACAAAAAAAAAACCGAATTCGTTAGTAACAAATATATTTTATAAACAAAATTAGAAGTCTGTGTTAGCAAATTCACAAAAATATTACAGATTTTTTTTTCTCTTTTTTCGACCTTTTGTCGAAAATTTGTTCACTTTGACATTTCGTTCGTTCGACCTTTTGCCATTCGACCTTATGTCTTTGAAGACTATTTTATTTACTAATGTTATGAGCATGCCCTGTAAAAATAATGACAGTTCTCAATCTGAGCCATCAACCAACGAAATCGGGTGCCTCCAAAAACGGCCAATTAATTAACCGACTAAGTTTGGATGCGTATTGTTTACAAAATGGACTTAGCGGAAATATTTGCTATTTTTTTCATCAGAAGAAACACGTGAATTACGCAGTGAAATTTATAGAATGTTGTGTTAATCCATCAAAGGTAAGTTTTTACAATGGAATATGTGGTAAACTTTTAAAAGAAAACATCCGGAACCGTCCTGAACCTTGCTGGACACTTCTAGCAGAGCAGGCATCAACTTTGTTTTATTTTCAGATGCCGTAGCCGAATCAAGATTGCTGCCGGAAGAAACAGCCAGGAGTTATAAGGTATGTAACAATCTTATTGATTATTTGCAGCAGATTGACCAACTGGTTCCAGCAACGGTTCCCGGAACATTTTTTTTAATCAGCCAACTAATTGACTAATTTCGTCAGATCAAGTCGGCTGATTCCGTGTACCGATCCGTCGGTTATCGTCTGTGTTAAGCTTCCATAAGAGTTTGGTGCACCATTGACCGATTCTTCGGCCAACTTCGTCGGTTGATTCAACCGACTAAAACCAACTTAGTTTTGGGAACAGTAGGGTGTTTTTTTTACAGGGTGCTGCATGCTTTAAGTCCAGTTCATATATGAAAATATGTTTGAATTAATTAATATTGAATAGAATTCTTCTACTTGTCTATGGTTCTCATCAAATCTTCAATCTCAAACATTAATCAATTTGTTCGAAACTTTATTCTCTACCCAGTAGGCATTATAACGGCCCTCATTCATGATTTCGCATTTAGTTTCAAACTTGACCATGTCCAAGCAGGCTGCATTTGTTCGTGTTGGGGCCTCCCTGGTCCTGGCCTACTTGGTTTCTCTGGTATCCAGCGAGCTGGAAATCGATTTACAGCGCATCGTGCAAAATTACGGCGAACACTTGGTGGACGCCCGCGAGTTGCGTGTCCGGAAGATCATGGCCTATCTACAATCACTTAGCTTAGAAAATTTCACTTAGCTTAGGAATTTGAATCAATGGAAATGAAGCCGAGCTTCTACAATGGAAAAGTAATCAAATTAGAAACTGACGTATGGTTTGAAAAATTTCAAAATCTACGGTAAGTTGACGTTTCAATATCAAATGTAAACAAACAACTGCATAGCAACGTATATCAGCCCAGCAAAATTTCTAAGTTGATTGTGGATGACGGCCGTAAGTTGCGTACTTTCCTAAGTAACTACTTTACTTAGATGTTCTAAGCTAAGTGATTGTAGATAGGCCATCAATCGAACAAGCCACGCGTTGAACGGAACTGTGAGAGTTGCCGTTGATTTGGATAATGATTATAGGGTGAAATTTGATTTTGTGATAAAGAAAGTTTGATTAAATTTGGTAAATTCCAGGTTTCGCTCAGTTTGGCTCACAGCCGACTCGGAAACAATCAGTTCAATATTTACCCAATGAAGATTCCGGAACAGAGAAATTGCATTCTGCTGAACAGTTCGTATCGCGAGTACCAGTCACTGTTTCGGGAGCATTCAAATATGCCGCAGGTTCCGCCGGAGGGCATGTGCCCGTTCAAAAAGGGAACCTACTGGTTTAAGGATGCGATATTTTCGGCGGACCACTTTCCACCGTACGTTCCGGAGGGTTACTGGCGGTTCACGTTTGAATATCTTGGTCCCATGGAGAACAACGCGAGCTTCAGCTTGTACGCCCAGATGAAGAACACCGGAATTTGGGATTAGTGCACAAACCTAATTACTGAGACCACAGACAAACAGAAATAAATCATTATTTTTAAAACACCTCAATTACCACAGCCTTGTGCACTGGTGCAACGGTCTTCCATGACTAATTAAATCGTACGTTCGTCAGGATAATTTACATCGAACAAAGTGCATTACCCACCAAACTGGGGTTCACTCACATCAACCTCGAGAACTTGCGCCACCAAAAGTCCATAAACTAGCAACACATCATAGCAGGCCAGCAATTATTCTTGGCACCACCGACTCGTGGACCCAAATTTGAACCCTTCGTCTCAGGCTTATGATCATCAGACAGTCAGTATAAGTAGGCGCTGCGGGTTCTTCAAACCACGCATCGGAATCACGTGTGGCATTGGCAAATTTGCTTGAAAGCCTACTTTGTAAGTTTTGCAATTCCATGACTACGAAGTGACTGATTGATGGCGACTTAATTTTAGTTTCTAGCGAATATTTCAAACTTATGATTCTTCAATTAAATTTTAAGATTTTTTAAAAACATTTTTATTAAACCCAGATATTGGTGTTCTTCATCTGGGCGTACAAGCTGAAGCTCGCGTTATTCCCCATGGGACCAAGATATTCAAACGTGAACCGCCAGTAACCCTCCGGAACGTACAGTAGGTTCCTTTTCGGAACGGACACATGCCCTCCGGCGGAACCTGCGGCATATTGGAGTGGTCCGCCAGTAGCGACTGGTAGTCGCGGTAGGAACCGTTCATGAGAACGCAACTTGCCTGCTCCGGGAGCTTCATCGGGTAGATATTGAACTGATTTCCTTTAACACAAAATCAAATTCCATCCTAAATTCATTATCCAAATCAACGGCAACCCGCAGAGTTCCATTGAGCGCGTGGCTTGTTCGAATGATCTTCCGGACACGCAACTCGCGGGCGTCCACCAAGTGTTCGCCGTAATTTTGCACGATCCGTTGTAGATCAATCTCCAACTCGCTGAATACCAGAGAAACCAAGCAGGCTAGGATCAATGTGGCCGGAACACGAACAAGTGCAGCCTGCTTTGACATGGTAGAATTTAAACTAAAGAGGAAGTCATGAATGAGATTTATTATAATGACATCTTGTGCAATGTGCACCGGTTTCAATCATATCGATAAATTTGTATACACTCAACCCCCGGTGGTTGGTCACTTTTCCGTTTGACACTTTTTTTAGTTTGTACCCCGCTGGTTGGTCAAAGTCAAACTAAAAAGTGACGAACTGTCACTTTTAACACGGCGCTCACGCACACTATCAAAACAAACGTGACCTCCGTGTAAAAGGGTTGTCAAACTAAAAAAAAATCAGTAGTGCAGATTTCAGTAAATTTAACTGAATTCAGTAATGAGAGTTTGGTGTGTATACAAATAGAGGCATGATTTGTTTCTTCAGAAATGAGTCAGAATTGGGTACTAAAGCCCTATGTAAATTTTTTTAATGTACAACGGTAAAAAACACGATTAAAACCATTTCTGATCACTTTTTTTCATTTTAATGCAAAAAAATATTGACAAGACAACATTTTTTCGATGGATCAACTATGGTCCCCTTGGAACGAGCTGTCAAGTAGGAGCTTTTCTGTCAAGAAGGACCCAATTGGATTTTTTTAAATTCCCCAGATCTGTGTGAAATGATCTCAAATCTGACGGATGCTCCAAGCGCCACTTTCTCATTTCAGAGTAATTTGAAATATCTGTTTTTAGTTTTGTAAATATTTGTTTTTTTACGAGTATTTACTTTTAACCTTATAGTGCTTTGGTAGAGAAAATCGATTTAAAACCGATTCGATTGATACCCATACGGCAAATAATATAAGGTTAAAAATACAGTCCAGACTCAATTTCAAAAGTTTTAGATATAAAACTATGAAAATTTCAGTTTTTTCTTCCAAAAAAAACAACGTAGTTTTGTGAAAACATGTTTATTTTACACAAAAACTCTAATTTAGTAAAAAGAAAATCTATTGAAAAGAGGGCTTCGTTTGATACCCATATTGAACATTATACAATTTTAAAATTTTCCGGAAAATACCATATTTTATGAAAGTTTTAGTATTTTTCATTTTAAAAACCCCTAAGGCCGTTGCAAACATTTTTTGAAGTTTATGTCCCTCGACTCTGACCAAAGTCGAGGAAGGGGACAAAAAAAAAAAAGGTTTAAAAATTGAATTTACGAGCCAGTTGTTTTGATATAATTAGTTTCCAAAATACCTAAGTATTGACGAATTTTATTTTTTTGGCGAAGGAATTAGTTTTTGCGGTGCTGAACATTGGAATTTCCTAAAAAATCAAAATATTTTTAATCCAGCCCAAACATGCTAATTATGATTATCAATGCAGAAAAATGCGTTTTAGATAGGGGTAATTCTCCGCCAACTCACACAGCAGTTGCCCCGACCCCTCTTCTTTTCTAACTTTTGTCCCTGATCACGAATCCGAGGTCCGTTTTTTGATATCTCGTGACGGAGGGGCGGTACGACCCCTTCCATTTTTGAACATGTGAAAAAAGAGGTGTTTTTCAATAATTTGCAGCCTGAAACGGTGATGAGATAGAAATTTGGTGTCAAAGGGACTTTTATGTAAAATTAGACGCCAGATTTGTTGGCGTACTCAGAATTCCGAAAAAACGTATTTTTCATCGAAAAAAAACACTAAAAAAGTTTTAAAAATTCTCCCATTTTCCGTTACTCGGCTGTAAAAAAATTTGGAACATGTCATTTTATGGGAAATTTAATGTACTTTTTGAATCTACATTGACCCAGAAGGGTCATTTTTTCATTTAGAACAAAAATTTTCATTTTAGAAATTCGTGTTTTTTCAAACTTTGCAGGGTTATTTTTTAGAGTGTAACAATATTCTACAAAGTTGTAGAGCAGACAATTACAAAAATTTTGAAATATAGACATAAGGGGTTTGCTTATAAACATCACGAGTTATCGCGATTTTACGAAAAAAAGTTTTGAAAAAGTTGGTCGTCATCGATCATGGCCGTTCATGGTTACCCGCGACAGACACGGACGACGAAACAAAGAGAAACGCAAAAAGTAACTCTTTCAAAACTTTTTTTCGTTAAATCGCGATAACTCGTGATGTTTATGAGCAAACCCCTTATGTCTATATATCAAAATTTTTGTAATTGTCTGCTCTACAATTTTGTAGAACATTGTTGCACTTAAAAAAATAACCCTGCAAAGTTAGAAAAAACACGAAGTTCTAAAATGAAAAATTTTGTTCTAAATGAAAAAACACGAAATTTTAGAATGAAAGATTTTGTTCTAAATGAAAAAATGACCCTTCTGGGTCAATGTAGATTCAAAAAGTACATTAAATTTCCCATAAAATGACATGTTCCAAAATTTTTTACAGTCAAGTAACGGAAAATGGGAGAATTTTTAAAACTTTTTTAGTGTTTTTTTCGATGAAAAATACATTTTTTCGGAATTCTGAGTACGCCATCAAATTGGGCGTCTAATTTTACATAAAAGTCCCTTTGACACCAAATTTCTATCTCATCACCGTTTCAGGCTGCAAATTATTGAAAAACATCTCTTTTTTCGCATGTTCAAAAATGGAAGGGGTCGTACCGCTCCTCCGTCACGAGATATCAAAAAACGGACCTCGGATTCGTGACATAAACTTTGAAAAATATTTGCAATGGCCTTAATAAGACAAAATATTTTAAAAAAATTACGTCGTTTGATAATCCTAATTCAAATTAAAAAAATGTATTTTTTTTAAACAAACGAAATTTTGTGAAATCCATATTGCAAGTTATGAAAATTAAAGAATTAACAAAAATACGGTGTTTTGGGAAAATTTTATTATTTTAAGCTTCAAACTCATATTTAATTTATTGCACAATTTTGGGTTGCTTGCTATCAATTTTGCAAGTTATAAAAATTAGGGTATTTATAAAATACAACATTTTGTGAACTTTTTGAGTTCTTTGAAACTAACAGTCTCCAATTGGCACAAAACACTCAGGGCTGATTATTTTTACAAATGAGCATCAAAACAACTTAAAAATCAACTAATGTTGCATTTAACGTAATTTGTGAACCTACCAGGAGCGACATAATCCATTAAACGAAAGTTTCATAACTTTTGATTGTTTTATAAGGCAGGAAATGGGTGGTCCATTCTGCCCCCAAGTGGATATTAATTTAACACTTCCACCACCAAGCCTCTAAATGATTTGAAGGTTCCGTTGTTGTTTGATAACCTTCGTAATAGCTCCTGGTAACATTATAAACATTGAACAAACTTTTTCAAACAATCCAACTTTCGAGAAAACTTATTTAAGAACCTCAAAATAAACAACATTTGCGTGGTTTTGTCAGTAAATTTACATTTACATTTTTTTTGCTCATAATTCGAAAAATACAATGAATTCAAACTTCGTTTTCGGTGTGGTGATGTTATTTGACGTCCTTTATAAGACCCTTGCCTTACAGTTGGTCTAAATCCATTCTAAAGCCCAAAACCAAGGGTGGCCCATTCTGCCCCCATGGGCCATTCTGCCCCCCCTGCCCCTATTGGCTTTTTGTTCGTAACGAATGAGAAATTGAACAATTTTTTTAATTTGAGTTCCCGCCCGTGTGGATCAATCGGACCGCGCACTAGACTCCAATCCAGAGGTCGCCGGTTCGAATCCCGTGGCGGGCGCTCTAAAATTCTAAGTGTAACTATGGGTATCCAGCGCCGTCGCTCCGTGCCATACTCAAACACTTAGGAGCTCAGGGAGGCGTAGTCCTTGTAGATTAAAGGAAGACACTAGTGTTTAGTACTAGCAATACAATAGTGGCCGACAGCTATAAACATTAATTTTGAAAATCATTTTTTTAATTAACAGTAAATTTAAAAATTGGAAATATCGTTTCCATTTATTCCTTTCTAAAGTTTTTTTTTTAAATTGATCATGATGGATTTGATTGCTCATTTGAAAAACAAAAAACAAATACAAAACAAAAATCACTTTGAAATATACATATAAAGGGTTGAATGGACAAAAGGTCGAATGCCAAAAGGTCGAATGGACGAAATGTCGAAAGGACAAAAAGTCGAAAGTTTAACAATCAAGAACAGGTTGTGTTTTTGAATTTAAAATACTCACCAAATAATTTAGAAATCGGACATTTTTTTCACCGAAAAAACCGATAAAAGCCCGTAATTTCGAATGAAAAATAAATCTTACTATTTTTAGAAGTAACTTTTTTAAATTAGACCTTTTGTCTTCTGGACGTTTTGTCGTACATCCGAAATATACATTTATTATTATTCAGTCTTGTTATGTCTTCTTTCAAAATTCGAGCCGATTTGGTTAACATTTTATATTCAATCGATTAATTTGCTCTCTTTAATCCACCAACCATCGCTTATTCATCGCTGAGTAACGCGTGCGAATCAAGCAACGAGATACTTCCTGCAATTTCTAACAAAGCACATCCTACCGGAAGCCCCACCGAAGCCCCCCCCCATCACAACTCGCTACCCCACTCAGCTCGTTCTCACTTAAATTGATGACCAGAGTCTATACTTCTAATGGATATGGATCGAACCGACCATACGAGCCTCCGCGGTGCTGCGGAGTTGCCTTGCCAGCGAACGCATCGCTACGCGACCTTGCCTCACCGGTGGCCACTCGCTCTGCCATGCAGCCTTATGTAAATTTCAACTAAATTTACCCTCCATTACGCGGTCATTTTTCATCATCAATTGGCGCGCGCGCGCCTCATCTCTCGGTGGCGTGTACGTTTTTGGCGTTTCGAGCGTTCCCTGATGTCAGAGATGCTGGCTGGTAGGCATTGCGCTGCCAGCCAATAGCTGTAAATATTAGCTATTAATTATTCAGCAACTACACAAATTGCAGTTGGGGTAGGTTCCATTTAGGGCGCCTCAATTTGCCTTTCAGCACTGCACACATGCTACTGGTGAAAAAAGAAAAAAACGATGGGTACTTTCAAAACTCGTTAAGGGAAATTCATATTTTTTGAATTTATAGGCTGGCTTAGGAATGCAAACCAATGACAAATATGTGGTTTGCCTTAAACATAAAAAATACTAAACACTTTTAAAAGCTAAAAATAATGAAAAATATCTTATTAGTACGGATACGTACACCTTTAATCAATTAAAAATATGTCCTAATCATTTCGACAAATAGAATTTGAATTTGGTTGTAGCAGATGGGAATCAAACCCATGATTCTGAGAGACCCTATGCACAAATTTTTTTTAAACATAAGATGGTCACATGAAACAAACGCAAGATTTTTCTAAAACAAAAAATAATACTCGTTCAATATGCTTTTTGTAGATTCAAAATTGGCTCAAAGATTTTTTATCGGAATAAGTATAAAAACTGGTTGAAAAGCAAGATTTAAAAAAAAACTGACACAATTTTGGTCCGCTGGAATATCAGTAAAATGAGCAAATTTCCGGGCTGCCTAAACATTTAGAGCCATTTTTTTGTGATTATTGCAATAACATGTTGATAAAACATTGTCAGCCTTTCATAGACATTAACATTTAATCGAATAGTTATCCATAGGGTTAGTGAATTTTCACGATTTCACGGACAGCGTAATATCCGTGAAATTTGGAAATTTCCGTGAAATTTAATTTTTATTTCAAATCAATAATTAAAGGTATCAAACATCAACAATAATTCAATGCTTCTGTGCTCTCCGTACGCACTATGGTACATTGGGTGGCCAAGTTTCAAAAAAGTGACCTTCTCCAAATATTTTTTGGTATTTTTTTCTCGAAAGTAAACATTCTAAGTTTGTTCATTACGGAGATACGCAAGCTGAAAGTCAAAAAATGGAGTAAAAATCTAGCGTTTTTCGTAAAAAAGGCTGATTGTTTAATTTTAACATCGCTCAGCCATTTTAAATATTGTATTAGGACAATTATAAATCGTTGGAAAGGTAATGAGATAAGCTTTGAAACTATTAATAGATAAAATGTTGTTTCTAAACCAAAAACTAACTTAATCCACCTATGTGGTTGGAGCCTTCCTCACTCATTACCAACAATGGCTGTACACAAATTTCATCTATTTTTTAGATCTGGATTAAAAAAGAACATAAATATCACTTAAGTGGCCATATCTCGAGACAGGGTTGCCAGATCTTCAATGTTTTGGATTCGTTGGAAAGGTCTTTTGATAACCTAACCAACGATGGGTCGGATAGTGGATCCGGACATAGTTTACATACATTTAAGTGAGATCCGGCTTCCAAAAAGTATATCAATATCATTAAGTGGATAAATCTTAAGACATGGTTGTCAGATCTTCAATGTTGTGGACTCGTTGGAAAGGTTTTTTGATGACCTAACCAACGATGGGTTAGATGGTGGATCCGGACATAGTTTACATACATTTAAGTGAGATCCGGCATTCAAAAAGTACATCAATATCACTTATGTGTACATATCTCGAGACAGGGTTGCCAGATCTTAAATGTTTTGGACTCGTTGGAAAGGTCTTTTGATAACCTTACCAACGATGGGTCGGATGGTGGATCCGGACATAGTTTACATACATTTAAGTGAGATCCGGCTTCCAAAAAGTACATCAATATCACTTAAGTGGATAAATCTCGAGACATGGTTGCCAGATCTTCAATGTTGTGGACTCGTTGGAAAGGTTTTTTGATGCCCTAACCAACGATGGGTTAGATGGTGGATCCGGACATAGTTTACATACATTTAAGTGAGATCCGGCATTCAAAAAGTACATCAATATCACTTAAGTGTACATATCTCGAGACAGGGTTGCCAGATCTTCAATGTTTTGGACTCGTTGGAAAGGTCTTTTGATAACCTTACCAACGATGGGTCGGATGGTGGATCCGGACATAGTTTACATACATTTAAGTGAGATCCGGCATCCAAAAGTACATCAATATCACTTAAGTGTACATATCTCGAGACAGGGTTGCCAGATCTTAAATGTTTTGGACTCATTGGAAAGGTCTTTTGATAACCTAACCAACGATGGGTCGGATGATGGACCCGGACTTAGTTTACATACATTTAAGTGAGATCCGGCTTCCAAAAAGTACATCAATGTCACTTAAGTGGGCATATCTCGAGACAGGGTTGCCAGATCTTCAATGTTTTGGACTCGTTGGAAAGGTCTTTTGATAATCTAACCAACGATGGGTCGGATGATGGACCCGGACTTAGTTTACATACATTTAAGTGAGATCCGGCTTCCAAAAAGTACATCAATATCACTTAAGTAGCCATATCTCGAGACAGGGTTGCCAGATCTTCAATGTTTTAGGCTCGTTGGAAAGGTCTTTTGATAACCTAACCAACGATGGGTCGGATGATGGACCCGGACATAGTTTACATACATTTAAGTGAGATCCGGATATATGTGAAAACACATTTTTATACATAACTTTTGAACTACTTATCGAAACTTCAATCTGTATAAAACTCGATCTATGGGACCGTAAACCAAGTCGAATGCAACAGGTTCGGGTCAAATCGGTTCAGCCAGTGCCGAGAAACATGAGCTAGTTTGTTGGTCACATACATACATACACACACACATACACACACACATACACACACACATACACACACACATACACACAGACATTTGTTCAGTTTTTGATTCTGAGTCGATATGTATACATGAAGGTGGGTCTACGACGTTTTTATACAAAGTTCATTTTTGGAGCAGGATTATAGCCTTGCCTCAGTGAGGAAGGCAAAACTGAAGTTTTCATCGAATAACTGGAGCATTTTTTTGACAAAACTTATTTTTTTGTGTTTGTTAATCGAGTACTTTTTTTGCTAACCGATGCTAAACATGAAACTAAGATCACTTGAAAGATTGGATCATAATCTAACATTGCTGAAATTTCCAGCCTGCGATTTTTTGCGTTTTCGGAGATATGCCATTTTGAACATTTACGTGTTATCAAAATTTGCAATCTACAGTCATCCCTCATATTCGGAACAGTTTACAGATCGGCCAATGTTCAAAAAATCATAGCAAATCGGTAATTGAACTTAATGATTCGCTTTTACCTTCATTTGAAAGCTTTTCATGCGATCTTTCAAATGCTGTATCGAACAACTGCAAATTTTTACTTTTAAATCAAGTTTTTGAAGAAAAACTTTGACCTTTGAAATCCACAAATTCGGAACACTTTTTTCTTACGGATGTAAACAAACTTTGGATCTCGCCAGGAGTACATATTTGTAACTAAATAATGAATTCACACACTGCAACCAGTTTCACTCAAGCTTAGTGATGTTTTATGAATGGTCTGATAACTTTTTTGTGAAAATATCAGTTAAATTCAGGTGTTTCACAATTGTGGGAGGCACAATAACATCCCACAATCATGGAACAGGCAATTTGGATGCAGTGTTTTGCTGCTCTGAATGAAATAGTCTTGAGATGCAGTTTTTTTGTTTTAAAAGTACTACTTTTACTAGTGAAATAGCAAGAAAATGTCGAAATAAAGGTCCTAAAAATAGTAGGGTCTAGAGAAAAGCTGCATTTGGCATGCTATTGACAAATTATCACAAAAGTGTTCCGAATTTGTGGGTGTTCCGAATATGTGTAATGACTGTACATATGCGCCCGTTTATTTCACTTGCTTTGCTACCTACTTCGTGGGCATCGTCGCTTCAAAAATCAATACCTGGTTTCAAGAAGTTGACTTTATTGGAATTTTCTGTTGCCTACATTTAAAATTGAGTACCTTAGTCAAAATAAGGTATTCGTACCGAAGTTTCTCAAGCGAAACTGGAGAATCTCAAGTTATATGGCATAGACTCACAAAAAGAAACACACAGCAGTAAATAATAAATATTTGACTTAAAATGAATTTATTACGCTTAACAAAATTTTGTTGGAGGGAAGGAGGGGAGGGTGGGGGGGGGTGAAAGAAAGAGGAGGGAGGGGTTGTGTTCTTAAAGTGGGGATGTATTAGCTTATCCATAATTTAATAATATAAACTTGCAATACAATATATACGCAATTCTGTTGCACTTGCAAATGTATGAAAAGACTATTTATTGTAAGCAATCAACTATTGAAAAACATGAAAAGTCATAAAAATCGACGTATATCATTTCAATACCATACAATTACCCAAATTTGTATGAAAAAACATTTAAAAAGCAAAAAAATAATTTGGCCGCCTGTTTGTATGGAGATGGCCCATAGTGCGTACTAAGCTTGATGGTTTTCCTATCAAGTTAGCATAAGAGAGCACAGAGGCATCGAATTAACAAATATTTCATCCGAAAAAGTCTATTTATTTAAATTATATTAGTTTTCAATTGAAAAGCGTTTAAGATATTTTGAAAAATATTTTCGGAATCTCAAAGTTATCACAAAATGTAATGTGTAGGATGGTTTCTTCTACCAAACAAAATGTCAGTTTCTATGAATGTTGGTTTTTTGTTTATTGCACATGGTTAATCTTTATTTAATTTTATTATTTTCAAGTTTCTGAATTAAAACTTATTTTGACATGTACCGTAAAACGGAGTGACTTTTATTGGTTTGAAATTTTTCCGCAAAATGAGGAGAACAAATTAAATACGTACAGAATGCTATGGAATCATACTGACTATGGTAGAGCAGTCTTCAAAGTACTTCAAGAAAAAGTTTTCATAAAATTTTGAAAAGTTTAAAAAGTTAGTTAACTTTGATTAAAAAAATGTTGATATACAGCATTATTTTAATATTCTCAAAGTGTCATGATTTTCTCAATGAACATGAGGTCGAATCGGAAAAAGGAAAAATATGTTTGTTCATAATAAATATTATGTGTTTTTAAAAAACTATTCAAAAAAATCTTCAAATTTATAGGCATCAGTAGAAAAAAATCATAGAAAATGGGAAAAGTTTTGATCTGTGCTTCGAATTCAGTTTATAATACAATATGAATCCATAATTTTATAAACAAAATTAGTTTGAATGAATTCTAGGCAAAATTGTGAATTTTAAACAATTTTAATAAATTTTGTTAACAAGCTTATAAACTTAGTAAACTTAATATAAATATTGATTTTTTTCCTAAAAACTTTATCAGCAACCTTAGTGATGGTATATTTGACCTAAAAATTAAATTTGGAAACCTTAAATGTGATTTTAACAAGAAAAACTATGACTATCAAAGTCACCCCGGAATTCAAAATAAGAATTTTCAACGCAACTATATTTTTAAACGCTATTGAAATGTTTTTTTTTTTCACAAATAGTGTATAGGGGTAATTCTCTACCAACTCACACGAAATCGGGAAAAGTTGCCCCGACCCCTCTTCGATTTGCGTGAAACTTTGTCCTAAGGGGTAACTTTTGTCCCTGATCACGAATCCGAGGTCCGTTTTTTATATCTCGTGACGGAGGGGCGGTACGACCCCTTCCATTTTTGAACATGCGAAAAAAGAGGTGTTTTTCAACAATTTGTAGCCTGAAACGGTGATGAGATAGAAATTTGGTGTCAAAGGGACTTTTATGTAAAATTAGACGCCCGATTTGATGGCGTACTCAGAATTTCGAAAAAACGTATTTTTCATCGAAAAAAACACTAAAAAAGTTTTGAAAATTCTCCCATTTTCCGTTACTTGACTGCAAAAAATTTTGGAACATGTCATTTAATGGGAAATTTAATGTACTTTTCGAATCTACATTGACCCAGAAGGGTCATTTTTTCATTTAGAACAAAATTTTTCATTTTAAAATTTCGTGTTTTTTCTAACTTTGCATGGTTATTTTTTAGAGTGTAACAATGTTCTACAAAGTTGTAGAGCAGACAATTACAAAAATTTTGATATATAGACATAAGGGGTTTGCTTATAAACATCACAAGTTATCGCGATTTTACGAAAAAAAGTTTTGAAAAAGTTGGTCGTCATCGATCATGGCCGTTCATGGTCACCCGCGACAGACACGGACGACGAAACAAAGAGAAACGCAAAAAGTAACTTTTTCAAAACTTATGGCTGGAGGAGATGATTTTTTTTTTAAATATTTTATTGGGCTTAACAGTCTATCATGGGGTCAATGAAAACTCAATTAAAATTAAATATTTGACTGGACAAGACTGTGAAGTCATATTTTGATTTGATTTCAATAAAGCAGAAGCAATTAAAATAAAATTTAGCAGTACAAATCAAATAGGTTGCAAAAAAATCAACACAAAATATGAGAAAAAACAAGAATAATGTAGAATTAGGTATAAACAGTATAAAATTTTCTTTAATTTTATCATTAGATTTTCAAGCTTATTTTAAAAAATTTCACGTTCCGTGAAATTTGGTGTTTTGGAGTTATGGTCCCCGTGAAAAATTATTTTTTTGAGCGTGCATAATCACTTAGCCTAGATCCATAAGATTTAAGTTTTCGAACAAATACCTTCATTTATTTATTTATTTTTGTGTGATCTTCTTGTTATTGGGAATACATCTAAAAAAAGTTCTCCAACAAGTAGAACAACATCGCTTCCCTCTCAATTGAGAGCTGCAAACTTTCGAATACACTTGAACCAATCTATCCTTTTCAACTCCCACAATTTCAACTCCTTTATGCCAAATCCATTGCCGTTTGCCCGGCGTAGTTGTGCATCTGCGGAATGTGTTAATTGCGGGTTATAAATTTGACTTCTCCAACTCACTTCTGCTGGCTGGCTGGTGCTGCTGCCAGTGCTGTACGATGTTTGAGGTTCGCTCATCCACTTTCGGACGGATTTATTCGTCGTCCTCCTGCTGCTCCTCCAATAAGTCTGCAAATCTGGCGACTTTGGCTTACGTGTGCTGTTTGGCCCCGGAATTGATTCGATTCTTGCGCTACTAATTCGAGGTGCAAATGGGTGTCTCATGGCAACTCATTCCTACCGAGAGAACGAAGAGATGCCGATGCAGGTTGTGCAACTATGTGAGGCTTCTACCTGAGGTACACCTCCGTGGTTAGTATTAGCTATTGTAGAGGCTATACACACCGAGTTGGACCGTATTGACATACGGCAGCAGTAGAAGCAGCAGCAGGTGCTTTCCATAACTCTTCACATGGTGCACTCTCCACGGCTCATACGGTATGCTTCAGACTCCTGCAACTCTTCAACGGCGGAGGCGGATCGAACAAATTTAATTAATAGTGTAGGAAATTTATCATCATCGCTGCTGCAAGTGCTGCTGCTGCTGCTGCCTTTGCAGTCACCAAACGAAACTGCAGTTGCAGAACTAACTTTTGATCCGAGCATAGAAGTTGGTAATTGCAAATTGTATGGAGAGCCAAATAGTTTCACTCTTGCTTTGCGTTTGTTGATGCTAAAAGTTTTAAATTGATTTATCTTGGTTAAACAAAAAAAAAAAAAGAAATGAATTTTAGTCAATTGAGTCGGTATTATGTGATTCGAGCAATTCTCTACGAAATCGGTCTTTTTTCTTAAATTTTAATTTTTGTATTTTTTAATCCGACTGAAACTTTTTTGGTGCCTTCGGTATGCCCAAAAATGCAATTTGCATCATTAGTTTGTCCATATAATTTTCCATACAATTTTGGCAGCTGGCCATACAAAAATGATGCATGAAAATTCAAAAATCTGTATCTTTTGAAGGAATTTTTTGATCGATTTGGTGTCTTCGGCAAAATTGTAGGTATGGATATGGACTACACTGAAAAAAATGATACACGGTAAAAATTTTTTTGGTGATTTTTTATTTAACTTTTTGTCACAAAAACTTGATTTGCAAAAAAAACACTATTTTTATTAATTTTTTTTTGATATGCTTTAGAAGACATCAAATGCCAACTTTTCAAAAATTTCCAGGTTGTGCAAAAAATCTTTGAGTGAGTTATGAATTTTTAAATCAATACAGATTTTTAAAAAAAATCGAAAAATTGGCTGCAAAAATTTGTCAACTTTATTTTTTGATGTAAAATCAAATTTGTAATCAAAAAGTACTTTAGTGAATTTTTGATAAAGTGCACCGTTTTCAAGTTAAATCCATTTTTAGGTGACTTTTTTGAAAATAGTCGCAGTTTTTCATTTTTTTAAATTAGTGTACATGTTTGCCCACTTTTGAAAAAAATATTTTTGAAAAGCTGAGAAAATTCTCTATATTTTGCACTTTTGAATTTTGTTTTTTAAGTGTAGTCCATATCCATACCTACAACTTTGCCGAAGACACCAAATCGATCAAAAAATTCCTTCAAAAGAAATGGATTTTTGAATTTTCATACATCATTTTTGTATGGCCAGCTACCAAATTTGTATGGAAAATAATATGGACAAACTAATGATGCAAAATGGCTTCTTTGGGCATACCGAAGGCACCAAAAAAGTTTCAGTCAGATTAAAAAATACAAAAAAAATCGAATGACCGAAATCTGAGAGAACTGCTCAATGGTTTTTTTTTTCATAAAATTATTTTTATTAGGTCCTTTTCGGTGCTGGGACCTGGTTAGGACCGAGTCGGCTTATGTAATTACATTTGACTTAATAATTACAGAGGATCTTGTGTGTAAATGTTAGTGGGAGGGGAGCCGATTAACCGCGGCCTACTCAGGGTTAGTAGGGAAGGGATTGATGTTAAAAGACAAGGCGAGGGAAGGGAAGGGGGATTGTGTAGGAGTCTTGGTGCTCAATGGTTAAAATTAGTTTTATTTAAAAATAAATGATATTTTGATAACGATGTGTAGCAAACATTATTTGAAAATCAAGGAAAAAAAATGCGAAAAACAATCTTTGTTTATAATGATTAAAGTTTCACATATTAAACAAAAGAATCAAGACTGAAATGTTTGGCGTATAATCTTCTAACCAAATCTGCTTATTTCTATAAGTCCACAGTCAACGAACGCATAAAAAGCAAAATTATTCTGAAGGTCAGTTGTGTGATGTGATGGGAGGAACGTGCCCAAGGCTCATACAATGTCTGGAACTGACATTGAAATAGTTGGTCCACTATCAGCCGACATCATCATCAAACACACGCAGCATCCGCCACTGACGGTGGCACAACATGCAATAAATTTCTTTTTGGGAAGTTGGCACATAGGGGAAGATGAGTTCAAATTACTTAGAATTATTTTTTTTGAAGATAAATATCTACTGAAATAATCGAATTAAACGATTTTTGATGTTTCGAAAGTAAAAGGACCTTGTAACTCCACTCTCCCCTACAATTATTATGCACGTAGGCGCTCGGTCCAAATCCGTCAATCTCTATGGTTTAGCACCAGAAATATTGCATGACACATGTTTAGAACAATGTCCAAGTACAAAATCTACCAAAACGTGCTCAAGATTGCTCATAAGCGATTGTGGAGCAAAAATTTCGAAAAGTCGTTGAGGACTTGTCCTTGTCTCCGGAATATCGTCGGCGAGAATCGGGTCCAACACCTTTGAAAGTTCTGAGTAACTTTTTATTTGACAGAAGTGAGGTTATGAGATAGATTTTTATTGATACATTTAAGAATTAGAGTAGGGTTGATTAGAGCATTTTTGTGAACCCTTTTTTCGGTGGGCGTAACTTTCCTCCGTCAAGAATTGCTAGTTGTTATATTTTGAAAAACCTGTGCGAAATTCCCCACGACAAGTGACTTGAAGATTGGATAGTAGGCATTGCAAAAGATCAAGATCAGATCGGGGTGCAATATTTTCACTCTTTCCTTTTCATCAATTCACCACAAATCTCAACTCCATAAACATTCTTGCGGAATGTTTGCTCTTTTTTATGTTGCGGTGTGATTTTTGCCATCGTCACTAATGTGTTGTTGCCCCTTTACAGTCAGCATGTGTGTGATATATAGTGACACTATTATGATGTAGGGGTGACGGTGAGGAATTTTAATTATATACCACACAAGACGTTTCATTCTCCCTAACCAGGTGTTGCCAGGGGGTGGCGTGTATACCTTCGAACCTCACCTGAAGCGACAGGGACCGGGGGGACCCAGATATTGGCCTTCGACTTGAATGGTTGCCAACGTTCGGAAGGGTGTAAAATTGGCCCATTTATATTTTTTTCCTTTTTAGTAGTGATAATTGAACTTCTTTGGTGAACGTGAAAACCTTACAAGATTTAAACAAGTGGTATAATTCTTAGAGTTTTTCCAGAGTTTTTTTTAAATTCAATTCAATTTGGTTTTATTGGTGAATAATCAAGAAACAATAAGTTATTTTGCAGTTCAACAGAGTTTTGGAGTTCCTTTCAGCGGTGTGTTGCATCATAATCTATTTTGGAACAATTATTTCGTTAACTAAAGCACTAACAGGAGTAAAAAAATTTAAAAAAAAACTTACGAAAATTGCAAAGGAAAGGGGATAGAGGTAGAAAAAGCTTATATCTAGATCACAGGTAGAGGGTGACGAGCGGGAATTCCCGGGAAAAATTTCCCGGGAAATCGACCATTTTTGGACCTCTCGATTCCCGGGAAATTCGGTCGAGACTCCCGGGAAATATTATACTTATAAATATTGAAGCAAAATTATATAAACTTATCAGAAAATTATTTAAAAAAAAATGTTTAGAACATTGAAAGTTAATGTCCGCTGTCCAAGTTCGAATAAACAAATCCTTCTCTGATCTTCTTATTCAGAAAGTTTAAAATTTAACTTGTCAAAAATTCCAATAACTTTAATTGAGAGAAGCCAAAAAAAATGGACCCCAAAATTTATCTTGATGCATACTTAGCAGTTACACCCCAGAGATGAAATCTATTTTTTTTTTAATTATTTTTATTTATTATTTCTAAGAAGGAAAGTTTTTTCAAAATAAGTTCAATTTTCATATCCTCTATCGAGCATAGCAACCCTCATAATCTGTTTTTTTAAGTTCCTTGGGTAATTTCGCTGTATCAAGGTACACTCTGTCAATCTTTGTAAAGTTAAGGTCCACCAATTGAGAACATTCGGATTTTCCTGATAACTGTAATATTTTTTCAATGAATATTAAAAGTTAACCTTAAAAAGGAACTAAAAAAAAACTAGTTGAAATTGTTATTTTGAGTCGTTGTTTATCATATTGCAAATATCCCGATACTAGGAAATTATATATAAACTATTTTTTTTACTTCACAAAAAACTAATAAGAAGTTCATTCTTGTGAAATCACTCAGGGCGAATAAAGATTCGTTAACATTTTAAACTACAATTTTGAGTCCCAAAAAGCACAAGAAACGATCTTGTATTTGCAGATTCAGAAAAAAATTAAAAGGTCGATATAGTTCCACAGATAAAGAGGATACTGAAGTTAACGTTTCATAGGATAAGTATGAATTAAATGTAACTTAATTGATTGAAAAGAAACAATAATATTATATTTCCTTTTAAATTATTGCCTCTATTGACATAGAAACAAAAACTCCCGGGTCCCGGGAATTCCCGGGAAATGGCCGAATTCAACTCTCGATTCCCGGGAAATTGAAAATCTCGAGAATCGTCACCCTCTAATCACAGGTTGTTTATCCTTAGTAGATGTGCTTGATCATCAGTTCCCCAAGGGCCAGGAATTGTTCCGCCTTGTTCCGGCAGCTCCGAAACCGCGTCAACATCTCCCCCGCGAGATCAAAGAACTCCGGCAGGGTGAAGATCTTCCCCGGTGATTCTTGCTGGGCCGTACTGCCGCTACCGGCAGTGACCACGCTGGCAAACGATCGCCCTCAGCCAGGGGGGAACGCTGAGCTGTCCGCGGGAACCGTACGCTGCCCAGCTGCCGGCACAGTTACGCTCGTACTTCGCTGAGGAGGGTGGGACGATGCTGCTTTCTTCTTCCTCTTTTCCTACTCCTCGAGGTAGGCCTTGCGCGCGATGCATCCGCGGTTATTGCCGGTATGGTTGCCGTCGCAGTTCGCGCACTTTACGCGCGGCTTGGTTTGGTCTGCGTTTTTCGAGTTTTTTTTTTTTAAATTAACTTAAAATAGATTCATGTTGATTCTACATTGTAGTATTAAATGTTTCATGGTGTAGTGACCCTCAATTAATCAGAATAAAAATTTATATTTTTATTTCGACCAACAGGGAAGAATTTGCCAGAAGTAAAGTGATAAAAATTAAAAACCTTAATTTGTATGAATAAACTTTGCCCAAACTATTTTAAATCATTTAGAAAATATTCTTAAACTTTTTTTTTGATTGTTTATTTTTAAATTGGGACCATCCATAAACCACGTGGACACCTTAAGAGGAAGGGGGAGGGGTCGGCGATTGTCCATGCTCCATACATTTTTTTTATTTGTATGGAAATTGTCCATGATGGGGGGGGGGGGGATTTTAAAATTTGTGGATGGTCCCGTAGTGGGAATACTTATTGGAAAAAGACGTAAAACCACAGTCATAATTATTTTTTCATGAATTCAATGATATTGATTGTTAATTTGATTATTATATTTGATAGTTTTGCAAAGTAGCATAGCTGTGACAATGCATAAAACATGTTGTGATTTTTTTTCTCGCCCTCCTCTCTTGTCCTTGACTATAAAGTGATACAATTTTTAAATAGAATTTGCGATAGAAAAAAATAATAATTTGGAAAAAATCGAAAAACGCAACATTTTTTTCTATTCTGATGTTTTCCTTTTATTTTTGTTAACATATTATAAAGGCATCATTCACAAATGACGTAGCTTTTGAAAGATTTCTATAATCAGCTTAATAAATATTATTAATTAAAATCAGGCATAAACCAAAATGGTCAACCTTGACATAATTAGCCTTTTTTAAATGTTACCTATAATCTGGCTGAATCTGTTCGTCTGAATTTTTTGATCAATTTGATGTTTTGGGGATTTTTAAAATTCCTGAAAGGGCAAAAAATCATCGACCAAGTATTATTTTTGAATGCTGAATTTTTAAAAAATCTGAAAAGGGTACATTGTTTTACTTTGTTGACGATAACGTAAAATTGAGCTTGTGATAAAAAAAGCAATTGAGTAAAATTTGGAAAAGTGCATACAAAATATTTCGAAATTATAAAATCTAGCTAAACATTAAATATCAAAAATAAGTGTTAAGCCCTTTCAAAAAGTTATCTTTGATTAGGCTGGTACATATTTTATTTAAAGTTTTTGTCACCCTCCCCTTCCAAGTTGGCCCAAAAAATCAGGGGGCATAATAAATATTTTTTCAACAAACATAAAAATTTCAATGGAAATTGAAGTGCAAACAGCTGACATTGATTTAAAATGCATTCCCCTGCGTTTAAAATCATTTTTAGCATGTTTGGGTTGACTTGAACATCTTTTGATTTGTTTTTTAATTTTCGATGTTTAGAATCGCAAAAAGTTTTTTTTTCGCTATTTTTTTTGTTTTCGTCAATTTTTTTTGAAAACTAATGGTTGCAAAACAACTGAACTAGTGTAAAATGCATTTTAATAGTAGTTTATGCAACAAGTTGCAAAAAGAGGATTTTTTCAGCACGAGTCGTACATTTATCCAACGAGGTTCACCGAGTTGGATAAAAACGAAAAGTGCTGAAAAAATCAAGTTTTGCAACGAGTTCCATACAACATTTTTTGCAATTCCGAAAAACACCCATTGAGTGAAATTTTAAGTTAAATTTTCATGTATTTTGTCAGTAAATCGTTTAAATAAAAAAAATATTGAAAAGTGTTACTTTTCGAAACAAGTGCTGAAAAGTTCAACTTTTCAGCACCCATTTCAGTGCTGAAAAGTAGAACTTTTCAGCATTTATTTTGAAAAGTGTTGCTATTCGATTCTGTTATTTTTGGTACAGAAAAGTAGGCTATTTCGTCGTTCAAGAATGACAGGAAAAGTAAGTCGTTTCACGACGGAATTGCAAAAAATACTTTTTGCATTCAAATGTTGGAACTATGGCCTGTTATTTATTTTTTATATTTTTTTCATTAGTTCCAGAGATATCGGGGATAAAAAACAAGGCCAAATTGAGCAACATGAATGGCCGGAATCTCAGAGAATTGCTCATGGGAGAAGGCCTATTTATCATTATCAAAATTAAAATTCCTGATAATTTCTATATAGCACTCATTTCAGTCCTGAAAAGTTCAACTTTTCAGCACTTGTATTGAAAAGTAATCCACTTATCGTACGACTCTGCTGAAAAATCATCGTTTTGCAACTTTTGCTGGTTGCAACTTAAAAAAAATGAATCAATACCCAATACTAAGAATCTCAAACTTTCAGTTCTTTCGATCTACGCAGGCACGCCATAAAAAAACAGAAACAAAAATCAGTATTTTATGTTGTGATATAAAAATAGATTTTCTCGGTCAACGGTTGCTAAAATATTGAGGGGCAAAAAATCTGAAATCAAAATCCGAATGCTAATTAATCATCTTATGACAAACAAGAAATTAATTACTACTGCTAGGAAAAAGGACTAGCAAAGAGCACTCGCAAAAAAAATGAGGATGAATTAAGCAATTTTTCTAATTCAGCCTGCAGATTATCATGAACTAGGGTAGTTGGCCAATTTGTGGTCTTACAATAATGACAGCCTTTAAAGATGTTATAGAACTGAAAATTATGTTTTTTTTTTCTGTTCCAAAAATGTTGAAATCAAATGCACTACTTCAACAGACCAACAATCGATCACCAGTCGGCCCACGCACAAGTTCAACCTCATCATCTTCGGTGCCATTGCCTGCACGTTGGCGAGTTCAAGTGTTTTCCCGGACATATTTTTCTGCTGTTTCATCAAAACACAGATTGTGTTCTCTTTTTTTTTCCTCTACCATTCGTTTGCTTGTAAACAGGACCTTCACCTAAGCCCACCTCTTGACCGAACTTGGGGGGAAATCTTTGGGGAGTTGTTGACCCAATAGAGAGAAGAAAAAGTAATGTTCGTCTTTGTTCAAATGATATCAACATTGAATTTACAGTATTTGTTACATAAATAAAGAACATAAATAATTTTAAATTGATTTGCTGTAAAATTACATGAGAATTGTAATTCAGTTCATCTTAATAGCACTCAAATTGACCCCAACTAACGGTCAACACTGTACTCAAAGTCTCAAAGTCGGCACTTGACCACTCAAAGTGTAGCCACTTCGGGTCAGCACTTCCCACAGGCTCTTCAAAAGGTCTTGTGTATTCTTTTGTGTGTACAACATGTATTCAATGCATAAATGCCCAATAAACAGGAAGTGCCACTGGATTGTTTTCAGATCAGAAGCGGCTGTTGACGAAGAGGTGTCTATAAAAGACGTTGTGGAGAACATTGCAAAAAGGCTTGTCGCGCCGATTCTTGGGTCTGACCTTGGGCTCGGATTTTGCTTTTACTCCTGACTGACTGACGGTAAAGAATCTCGCACATATGAGGCATACCGGAGAGGTGGTCGTTTGAAAATGCGCTCATCACGCAAATTGCCGAGTTGCGATTTTCTGTGCCCTCAAGTTCTTCATTAAGTGTGGCACCTCAAGGTGAACAAACGGTGGCCCTTTTACACATTGGCAGACTGAACGAGTTGGCTTTTGGTTCCCGAAGAGCTGCACCTTCCTACACGAGAGTAATGGCACGTTCGTTTGGCAGATTCCGCACCATGTGTGGTGAGCAGGCGATGACAAGGTCACGCCAGACAGTGTTGCAAAATTTGATGTTTTAAAGGAAAAATGACAAAAATGACAAAAATGACAAAAATGACAAAAATGACAAAAATGACAAAAATGACAAAAATGACAAAAATGACAAAAATGACAAAAATGACAAAAATGACAAAAATGACAAAAATGACAAAAATGACAAAAATGACAAAAATGACAAAAATTGTCAAAAATGACAAAAATGACAAAAATGACAAAAATGACAAAAATTGTCAAAAATGACAAAAATGACAAAAATGACAAAAATGACAAAAATGACAAAAATGACAAAAATGACAAAAATGACAAAAATGACAAAAATGACAAAAATGACAAAAATGACAAAAATGACAAAAATGACAAAAATGACAAAAATGACAAAAATGACAAAAATGACAAAAATGACAAAAATGACAAAAATGACAAAAATGACAAAAATGACAAAAATGACAAAAATGACAAAAATGACAAAAATTACAAAAATGACAAAAATGACAAAAATGACAAAAATGACAAAAATTGTCAAAAATGACAAAAATGACAAAAATTGTCAAAAATGACAAAAATGACAAAAATGACAAAAATGACAAAAATGACAAAAATGACAAAAATGACAAAAATGACAAAAATGACAAAAATGACAAAAATGACAAAAATGACAAAAATGACAAAAATGACAAAAATGACAAAAATGACAAAAATGACAAAAATGACAAAAATGACAAAAATGACAAAAATGACAAAAATGACAAAAATGACAAAAATGACAAAAATGACAAAAATGACAAAAATGACAAAAATGACAAAAATGACAAAAATGACAAAAATGACAAAAATGACAAAAATGACAAAAATGACAAAAATGACAAAAATGACAAAATGACAAAAATGACAAAAATGACAAAAATGACAAAAATGACAAAAATGACAAAAATGACAAAAATGACAAAAATGACAAAAACGACAAAAATGACAAAAATGACAAAAATGACAAAAATGACAAAAATGACAAAAACGACAAAAATGACAAAAATGACAAAAATGACAAAAATGACAAAAATGACAAAAATGACAAAAATGACAAAAATGACAAAAATGACAAAAATGACAAAAATGACAAAAATGACAAAAATGACAAAAATGACAAAAATGACAAAAATTACAAAAATGACAAAAATGACAAAAATGACAAAAATGACAAAAATGACAAAAATGACAAAAATGACAAAAATGACAAAAATGACAAAAATGACAAAAATGACAAAAATGACAAAAATGACAAAAATGACAAAAATTACAAAAATGACAAAAATGACAAAAATGACAAAAATGACAAAAATGACAAAAATGACAAAAATGACAAAAATGACAAAAATGACAAAAATGACAAAAATGACAAAAATGACAAAAATGACAAAAATGACAAAAATGACAAAAATGACAAAAATGATGAAAAAACTTACACAGAAAAAAATATGTAAATTTACACAGCACGTAATTACTGTTTCTTATGTAAACTCACTCAATGTAATGTTGAAATATGATGTAAAGAGTAAAAAGTCATGGAAATTACTCCAATGTAAATCTAAATCTAATGTAAATCATGAATCTAATGGAAACGTTGAGCATGGAAACTCAAATCTGATGAATTTCTACCCGTGTTCGGCTTCCTGTAAATTCCTATTTAATGTAAATCATATATCCAATGTATTTCTGCCAAACGTTGACTTCAAAACTACCAGAACTAAAAATAGTTATATTTGGTTCTCTTTCTATCGCTCTCATATTTCGCTGGCCCACTGCCTGAGCCTCGACCTGAGCAAGTTGATGCTTTAGCCGCTCGTTCATAAAATGCGAAGATGGCTCAAACGGCAGCGGGTAGCAGCAGTAACACCAAACATCCTACCCGTCGTCCGTTCGATTCCAGTCCAGCGTTATTCCACTTGGCCGTCGACGAGAAAGCGTCCCCTACCTGTGAAGCAACTTTTTAAAATCAGAATTTCCTTTTGTTGCCCGCTTCAATCATTTTAAAATAGAACATAGACACCCTTTTCCTATTGCAATCCAAGTCGAGCTTCTCATTCCCATTGGCCAATCAGAATTAGTTGATTTGTAATAATGTAAATTCCAAAAGTAATGTAAATTCCAAAACTAATGTAAATTTTTAAAATTAATGTAAATTTCCTGTCCCGCCCGTGTGGATCCGCCGGTTCGAATCCCGCGGCGGGCGCTCTGAAATTCTTTGTGTAAATATGGGTATTCGGCGCCGTCGCTCCGTGCCATACTCTAGTACACTTAGGAGCCCAGGGCGGCGAAGTCCTTGTAGTTAAAAAGGAAGACACTAGTGGTTGGTACTAGCAATGGTGGCCGACAGCTATAAAGTCAACTTCGTAAATTTCCAATGAATCTAATGTAAATTTCCAATGAATCTAATGTAAATTTCCAATGAACCTAATGTAAATATACGTCATTTATCATGATACCTTTTGGTACATGATAAATAATGTAAATTTACAGGAATATTTTTTTCTGTGTATGATTTCTTCGTCATTTGTAGTGGAAGATAATTTTTCATATAAAAAAAACATAATAAAAAGCAAAAAAAAACCTTTTTTTCAATCAATCACTTGCTTGTGATGATCAATATAAATTGAGTCGTTAAAAAGTCAATAAACATGTACCCTTCTTTTGCCTCCGCAAAGACCCAACATTGATGCATCGTTTCAATCTATTTTTCTCACTTGACGGTAAGCTTCAATGTGGGTGCAGCGAGCCGTGCACTGACAACATTGTTAAAAGCCCGCAAAAGTGTTCCGGGCTAAGTGGTCCGGGTCGTCCCCAGCGTGCAAGATCCGCTGGTCGATTGTGGCTGTGACCTACCTATAGTCATGCCAAGATATTGGTGCATCCCTTTTGCCAAGATGAGTTGTTGGAGGTGGTCTTTGAAACCGAAGTAAGAACTGGCAGCACACACCTTTTCCGTTATTGGAGCTGTCAACATGTGGCCGGCTTGTGTGCAGTCCTCCCCCCCCCCCCAAACGTGCCAACAAACACACCTGATGCCAGAGTGTTTGAAAGAGGGGTTAGAGAAGATTGGCTGAACACAGTAAGTAAAAAAATCTTTCAGAGTTTTGAGAAATATGTTTCAATAAAAATAAAAAATAAATAAATTTTTCGCTGTGCCATCGACAATGGGTATTGATGTCAACGCATGGCACAGGAACTTTGGCACAGTGCGTTGTGGTGCGAATTCCGGTCCGGACAAGGTTGGTTGGATGGTCTCTACGGGGATCGGTAACTGCAGCCTCAGATGACGTCTGGCTTGTTTGGCTTGTGGTGCGTTTTGTACCACACTGATCGGATTACGACTGTTACCTTTCCAATGCGTGCTGAAAATAGCACGTGGATGTCAAGGAAAAGCTCAAGTTTGTTTTGATATCTTGTTGAATTATCATTTTGCATTGAATCATTCAAGAATTTGACCTTAAAAAATCCAAAATAATTTCTAAAGTCTCATCATAAAATTCTTCAATAAAAGTCAATAATCCGCAAACCCAGACAGTCGTTACTTGAATTTTGATGCAATTAAGCCAAACAATCCTTATCGACCGTTAAACGAGCCATTATGCGACACGCTAATCACACCGGTTCCATGAAACGTTTGTGCTCCATAATTTGCCGTCAGGTTGGCACCTTCTTCAGGTTCTTCGTTGGCCGGGCGCAGAAACAGCACCGGGAGTGCCAAGTGGCAAACAGGTGTCGCGCTGCAACGCGAACAGTGCACATCTCGTGACAGGTGAGGGTGGCATGTTGAGGTTATGCATACATGACACAGTTGTCAATTTAATAGTTTTGGTAAAAATACGAACGTTTAATAAGATGTTCAAATACAATCAAATTTATTCTAATACAATCTTTCTACCTAACCTAACCTAACCTAACCTAACCTAACCTAACCTAACCTAACCTAACCTAACCTAACCTAACCTAACCTAACCTAACCTAACCTAACCTAACCTAACCTAACCTAACCTAACCGAACCTAACCTAACCTAACCTAACCTAACCTAACCTAACCTAACCTAACCTAACCTAACCTAACCTAACCTAACCTAACCTAACCTAACCTAACCTAACCTAACCTAACCTAACCTAACCTAACCTAACCTAACCTAACCTAACCTAACCTAACCTAACCTAACCTAACCTAACCTAACCTAACCTAACCTAACCTAACCTAACCTAACCTAACCTAACCTAACCTAACCTAACCTAACCTAACCTAACCTAACCTAACCTAACCTAACCTAACCTAACCTAACCTAACCTAACCTAACCTAACCTAACCTAACCTAACCTAACCTAACCTAATTTAAAAATACAAATAATTTGGGTTTAATCGACACTTTGCATAGACGCCCTTGTTTCAATTAACAACAACCATCTTCTTACATTATCTTTCAAAATGTGGATATATTTTTTGATAAAAATCGACAATGAGCCAAGCGATCTTCACAACGCAGACCTGCTTTGTTATTAGCGATTCCTTCGTCGTGCTGGTGGTGACATCTATGTACTTTTGTTCGCGACTTTGTGCTTTTTTATTATATTTTCTCGAGTTATTTCTTCATTTGGTTACGGTTGCTCGTCGCGGTGTTTTTTTTTTTATGATTCAAATGTCGACGCGATGGCGTTATGCGAGGGATGCTCAAGATTCCCGTTATCACAATTCCCCATGAGTTTATTTCAGAGTTAGGATGCATAGTATTTACAGAATTGATTCAGAGCTTAAATTTTAAGCGATAGTAATATTTTAATGCTTGTAGTAATCGAGTGCTTATATTTTTTAACAGTGTTGTCAGACTTTTGAGATTTATAAGTTTTATTCATATTTGTTTGAATCTATTTTTAAATATACATTAAAAATAAATACAAAACACATTTACAAAAAATACGAAGATTCATTTCCTTAAGTGTCCACATCAGAAAATAGTGTTGCCAGACACTCTGTAAATTAAAAATTGTTGAGTTTAAGATAAAAATAAACAACTTTTGGCCTTAAGGCGTATCCTCGCGTCACAATTCAACTCGTTGAATGCACCGGGGATGATGGTCCGTCAAGTTTTACGCATAACAAATTAGATTTCAGTTCAACAGGTAGCAGTTTCGCTTAGTTCATGTCCCCTCGAGCCGGTACGGTTGATTGATAATAACACCTCGCGAAAAAAAAAACACAACAGCCAGCAAAAGCTTAAAAGCTCTGACCGGGGGTGACGAAAGTCCCGCGTGGCATCCTGACCTCCCTCCCCCAAGAGACAGACCAACAACGGTAATTAAAACTTTTCCCCAAACCCATTAAAACGAGCTCGCTCGGTGCTCTTTTTTTTTCATTGCGTCAATTTTTGCGTGATTTATGACCCTAGCCGGTCAATTAAGGCTTCCTCCCCCCTGTGCGCGAATCTAGTCAACCACGGACAAGTTACTCTTTGGTGAGGTGTGGACCGTCAGGAAGGATTTTTTGGGGAAAAAAACAAATAATTTAAATTGAATCATCAAATTTTGATTGGGGTTTTCAGTTTCCCAAAATATTAGATAAAAATTATATAAAAAATATCTATTGTGAAAAAGATCCCATTTTTCACTATTCATATTTTTTAACTGTGTAAAAATTAAATCACAGCTCACCCCCTAACCGAGAGTAAGAGAGTGCGGCGAACTTGGAATGTGAATGTGGTTGGAGCTCGGTTGATTTGATAACAAGGTGCACTTCCGATTGCCTCACCGCCATCGGAGACTGAATTTTGAGGATTTTTTGATAAGTTACGTTGGAGCAGAAAGTGAGAGTTCCGCTTTTGAGGCAGTTCTTTTGAACATGTTATGAAAGTTCAATGTTAATTTCATACTTAACATTGTTTTAGTATTTAACTTTTTTTTGTAAACAGATTCGAACATTGGATTTTTTTTTATTCATCAGGTAACTCAATTTTATTCATCAGGTAACTCAAATTTAAACCTGAAAATGTTGAAATTTTTAAAGTACGTAATTTTTTAATGACCCCTGCTTCTTTTGCAAATCTTGACTTTTTTTTGATAAGGTCCTATAAACAAATGTAAACATTGAGTGTATCCCCCTTACTCCGATGGACTTTGACATAAGGTGTGAAAGGGATACACTCAATGTTTACATTTGTTTATAGGACCTTATCAAAAAAAAGTCAAGAAATGTTCAAGCCAAGCAAATTTGAAAGCATTAACAAATAAATAGTAAATTAAAAGTAAACAGAAGAAGACTTCTACCATTATAGAGGAAAAAATCGTGACGTCAGAAATGAACTCAAATCACTCAAAGTTCATTTCAGGGCTGTGGAGTCGGAGTCGGAGTCGGAGCCGGAGTCGGCTTAATTTTGATGAGCTGGTGTCAGAGTCGGAGTCGGAGCCGAATATTTCTGATAACCCGGAGTCGGAGTCGGAGTTATCTAAAATTAAACAAAAATCATGTTTTTTTTTATTGTTTATTGTTGTTATTGTTATAATGTAGATCAATTCACAAAACTTTGTATATTTTCAATTGTTTTTTGAGTTGCATGCAATGCGTTGCCTTTTTATTCATTTTCTGAAAGTGATTTATCAGATGCCATTATGTTTTGAAGCATTTTTATTGTAATTGGAATGCTTTAATTGTGTTATTTCACTATGATCATTGAATGATAACCTGTTAATCCTCTCTTACCCAAAAATGTAGTATCATAACTAAATAAATAAACAGTATTGGTTTTGTAGTCAGAAATATTCAATTGATTATTGACTGCCCTTTCAATTCAATTTATGTGCCCTTTCAATTCAAATTGGACCAAATTTAATCCAGTTTTTTTTCGGAAAAAGTACATACACAGTTATCTTTTACCCTTATAGCGAATGTCTTTGAAGTTTTAGGCAAATATTTTTTTAGGAAAAAAATTGCAAGGTACATAAAAAGATTGAAAATAATAATTACTGCTTATCGAAATCGGGAAAAACACTGACAGTATAACTCTTCCATCAAATTATCAACGATTATAACAATCTATTATTTGCAACTCAACATGCGAATTTTGTTTGTAACTAAATAACAAAAAAAATGTAACATTTAAAATATTTGAAACTGACAAAAAATATCATATAAAGTTGCAACTTATTTTGAAATAATCATTGAATATGGTAAATAAACCGATTAACTTAATGTTTTCTATTTCTATCTGAAAGTGTTTATCCTTAGGCAAACTATTCTGATATCGTTGCAAATTATCATTCAACAAATCCCAGAATTTAAGTACCAAAAAGAACCAATAAAAATATATGAAATCAATGCAAATCAATGCACCTTTAAAAAACTTTATTGGAAAAGTAGCTCAAGGGGTCCTTTTGAAATATCAGTGACCTAGAAAATATTTTACTTGTGGATTTTTGTGTTTTTTTTAATTTTAAGTTTTTTCGTATATTTTGATGGAGGCGCACGATTGTTCATTAAGCTTCGTTCTAGGTGAAGATTCAAGATTTATTGCGCGCCTCCTTTTAAATGTATAGAAAATTTTAAAATTAAAATTAATTGAAAAAAAACCTAGTTAAAATATTATCAAGGTCACGGATATTTGAAAAGGACCCCTTAAGCGTCCATTCCACGAAGAAAAATAGAAGGTACATTAATTTGCAATAATAATCTCCTTCAGCCATGGCGTGATGTCCATGTACGTCTTAATAAAAATCGATGGAGCTTTAAAAAATAGTTTCGTTTAAATTTGGTTAAAAAAAAACAAGGTGACTTCTTATAAATGTTAGCCTAAAAGTGAGCAAAATGAATTTAATAATCGATCATCAAGGCTAGGTTTCTTTTCATGATTAATTAAAAAAATAACAATTAAATACTTAAATTTATCAGCTTTTAATAAATTTTATGTAAATTTGAGGTTAAGTAAATAAATCAAAATTACTTACAAAATTGGTCACCTAAAAATGCCTTCAAATCTGGAGTTTTTTTTATTTATGTCTCAATAACGTACAAAACTTATAGAAACATTTTTTTTCCCTTTTTAGATTCGAACTTTCTTTCTTTGAAACATAGAGAGTATATAAAAAATCGTATTTTTCATTTTTTTCAAAATAATAGTTAGCTAACTTTTGAAATATTTAGAAATATGTGGAGTCGGAGTCGGAGTCGGAGCCAACAATTTATTGAAAGCTGGATTCGGAGTCGGAGTCGGAATCGGCTAGAGATGGTAGGCCGGAGTTGGAGTCGGAGTCGGAGTCGGTTGGAGTTGAAAGCCGGAGCCGGAGTCGGAGTTGGAGTCGGCTTATCTCAAAAAGCCGGAGTCGGAGTCGTTTGAAACATGACCCGACTCCGCAGCCCTGGTTCATTTTGTGAGTGACTTTAACAATTTTGCCTAGTTTGACAGCTACTTTGTCCGTACTTTTTCTGTGGGAGAGAAAAGGAGGCGAATACTTTATGACAATCATACCTGTCAAAATTCCTAGCCTCAAAATTTTGTCGCGAGTTGCTTTTCTCCTCTATTGTATAATTTAATCATTTAGCTTGCTGTTCCACTGCCCAAGAGCATTAATGCGCGGAAATCTTTCTCTATGACCTATTGTTGGTTAGGTCAGATAAAAAGCTTAGAAGATGTTGGCTAGGCATGGTAGTTTTTCACGATCAATTTTTTAAATCACTGATACAAATTAGGCTTTAAGAAAAAATAATAATTTTGTCGTTCTATCTTGTCACACGTCAATTTTTGACGTTCCGAGAAAAACGCATTTTATTGTTTGACCTTGAATAAACAAAAAATAGATCACGCAATGTAAACAATAACAAACACGTTTTGTTTGGCTGACCGTTCTGTGAATTGTCCCGAAGTTTGGTTGAATTTGGTTGCCGGAGTCTCGAGTTATATTTAAACATGTTTACGGTAGTCGGGCACGTACGTGTGTCAAACGCGTTCTGATCTGAAATCTCTTTGGAAAGTTGTCGCACTTGCATCAATTTTCAGGGTGTGTCAAGATAGCACGACAAGATTGAAACTTCTTTCATATGAAAAGTTTTCTCGGGTTTTGTTGGACATCTCAGGATTGAAATCGAATTTTGGGGAAGTCAAGAGATGAGGTATTATGAGCTGCACAAAATGGCGTCCTTAACTCAATATGGTCTAAAATGCACGTGCGATAAAATAGCACGTCAATGACGATTTATAGAAAACAGTTTTAATGAATTTTTAAAATAGGGAAATCTCTTTACATAACCTTTCTTGTATGTATTTTAGGGGACATCCATAAACCACGTGACCCATTTTTAAAATGTCTGATCTGTTTCGGCCCTTTAATAGCTTTTACTGATTTTCTGTTCAAAACAATTTTTTCAGAAAAATATCAAACATGATTTTCTTTAAACTACTTTCCCGTGAAATCGTGACAAATCGCCAACACAAGGTATCATTGCACTGCAATCTAGAAACAGAAAAACCGCAGAAACCCATCCAACGACGGCCTCTCCTCCAATGATAATAATTGCGAAGGTGGCAGGCAGCAGAAGCCTACGAAAAAGGTCCACGAGAAGAGAAAGAGAGTTCAAAGCAATTCACTTAGAAGTGCGTTGAAGTTCTGTTAAATGTTGAAATTTTGCTTATTGATTTCTTTCTTTTAAATTTTGACAATATTTAAAAAAGTCTTGTGACATTAACACTGATTTTTTCTCTTCAACAAAAATTTAAAATTCATTATTTTAAAAGCAAGTGATACCAAAAACCACCTGACGACGGATGGGTGCGGTGTACAGCCCAACTCAGCAGCTCGAAAGTATTAAAAAAAGAAGAGTGCGGCACATAATGAATTGCATCAGAAAGCATTTGACCGCACTGTGAAAGGCCTCCCTCGGCGGCAGATGCACTTTGCCGCACACCACACTAATGGTAATTTGTGGATGGATGCTTTCGGGAAAATTGGGATGCAGACCAGCGAAAAAACAAAAAAGAAGGGTGTAATGCCGCTGCAATTGAACTGAATTTATGCTGAATGGTTTTATTGCACTTCGTCGGCTGACCCACACCACTTCGGAGTCAGGTTGATGGTAATTTACGCCGAATGTTCGACGACCCTTTCCCACGTTGACTAGCTAGCTGGTTTTGGATGGAAAGTTACGCAAACGCTCCAAGAGATGTCAAGTTGACGATCGTTGCTAGACTTGTAGAGCATTAGGTACTATTTATGATTTGATTGGTCATTGAAGCACCTTGCTTAGGGCTTTTGAGTGCTATAAATCACGCTCAATGAAATACTGAAATTATGGCAACCCTACGAAATAATGGTAGCTCGTTATTATGGTTAATGTGTTAAAATCTTTTTTGAGGTCAGTTTTGTGACATTGCTTAAACATTCCAAACTTGCTTAAGTTTCGTCAGCGCTTACTGTTTGTTCAGTTGAATTCACTAAATTTTTGTTTTATTCCAAACAAAGATGGGTTAACTGTAAATCAATAGCCTAATAGTTAAAGTTCTGATGGGGGTGTCAAAGATGCAGTTTCTTCATTTGAATGCCACTGATGTCACACTCGCTGCATCCGCTATGGACATAATGAAGTCATTCTTCTTTGCAGTCGGTCATGATTTACAATCTGGAGCAAGGTTAGCTGCGTTGGCACGTCGTCTTTTGTGCAAAAACAATCCGAACCTTGGTGTGTGGTCCGTCCTCTGGGGTCCGGCCACAGTGTGATTTATGTCCGTAACGAGATATGGAGAGCATCATCATCAAAATATCATCTTGTCACTCGTTCGTGACTCGGAACGTCTGCATTTTGGGGTCGGTATGCCTTTTTTTTTGCGGTGTAGAACTTGCAATCTTCCGGCGGCAACGATGCCCGGGTGGTCCGTTCAAGATCATGACCACCCGTTCACCGCAGGTCCAGGGGGGGAGGACCAATTAGAAAATCGAAGGTCCATCTTTATCGCCAACTATAGTCAAGTGACGCGGAATGCGGTGAATGGGTGACCTCTAGACAGAAGATCGCAGCAAATGACATCCCCTTTACGGAATCTTGGATAGAATTCTAGCTCATTACCAGCTGCGGCGGCGGCTCCGGCGAAAGGGACCGCTTCATGACTGATGATGACTGTGACAATGGAAGCAATTTGCCACATAAAGTAAGTTGACCTGGAAACGTCAATCAATGGATTTCCCATGGAAAAAGGATTGAGGTTTTTTTTTCGGTGAGCGATTGCAAGGTTACCAACTTTGGAAGCTTCCGTGCAGGTTTCGTGTGACCATCTGAAGACACAATTTATGCCTGGAATGCGGCGTTGCGAATCGTGTCATGTAGATTCGTAACCTTGCACTTGAGAACATCAGCAGGTTTTTTCGTAACATTAATTTATCTCAAAATTAGGCAACTGTGGCCACGAAAGTCATTAATCACATGTTGCCCCCCTCTGAATGACATGCTCATAAAAAGAGCACCTCTCAACGCATGCAAAAGGCACTGCCGACAAATCGGTCTTCCTTCTTCACTTACCACCGTTGAGAGCCGGTCATAAAATATTATTAAAATAATAATAATAATGAAGATGAAGTTGACGATAATCGCCGCTATTACATTTCAATCACGCAAGAACTTTAATTTGCACGCGCGCGAACCGTAAAGCCGAAGAGCGCACTTCTTGAAGAGCCCAGGATGATGGCAGGTCCAAAACCAGATCTCTGCGAGCTTCAATCATGGGAATCTAATGGTGGTGCAGGTGCTTTGGCAGTGACGGTGATAGGTCGAGTACATCGACTTTTAGTTTGCGTTCAACCTCTGAGATGTACCGTAAAACGGGGTGACTTTGATACCCGGGGTGACTTTGATAGGTTTGAGATTTTTCCGCAAAATGAAGAGTACAAATTAAATACGTACGGAATGGTATGGAATCTTTCTGAACGTGGTAGAGAAGTGATCAAAGTACTTTTAAAAGAAGTTTTCATAAAATTTTGAAAAGTTTTAAAAGTGAGTAAACTATAATTAAGAAAATGTTGAAGCATTTCTGCATTTTCTGATTCTTTGGACAATTTTCCACTAGGAGAAAGTAAGGAAGTACAAGAATAACTATGACTATCAAAGTCACCCCGAAATTCAAAACAAGAATTTTCAATGAAACTATTTTTTTTAAACACTATTGAAAAAACTTTTTATCAAAAATAGTGCATGCACCTTGTGTGGCCTACCCTTGTACATATTTTGAAAATAGTAATATCAAGACAAACCTTACAAGTTGGAAAATATTTCAAAAATAAATTGAAATTCTATCAATGTTACCCCGGTTTACGGTATCAGACACAAGTATTCCAAAATCATTGAAAATGGTTTAAACATCAGTTTTGGTGTTGACGTTGTTTTTCGCCAAATTATTGAAGTTTATAAAAATATTTAATAAAAAAAAGTTCAAGATTTTTAAATGGGATTCTTTCTTAATCATAACATTAAATCAGATTTCCAAAGTTTTTTATAGAAACAACACCGGCCACGTGAATAACCGAACCGGCCTCTGCCAATGGTTTGGATGGCATTATTTTGAAATTGGATCTGTCAAAACACAAGATTGTGTGTGTGTGTGATCTAGAGCGATCTGCGATACGTGCCAGGTTCGTCATCTGCACTGATTGATGTCTCTCTTTGTGCGAACGCCAAGTTGAAGTGGTTTCGTGCGCGTCCTTGCGCCGAGGTGTTTGATTGACACGGAAAAACCATGCAGCGATCGGGGTTCACGTATTGGTACATTTGGAATTCCGAGTTGCAATGTGAAGTTACGAAGTTGTGAAGTTTCAATTTTTCCTTTAATGTCTAAATTTTTTGACTAGTTTTACCATACTGAAAGGCACCTACTGTTAAATGATGAACGACGGTAAAGGTCATTTGGAACACCGACTTAAACACAGTGAAACGCAAATGAGATCCAATTTACTCCACCTTCTCACTCTTTCAAGCCACCCGGACCAGGTAGTGTTGTTTGTTGCTCAATTCACTCAATTACAAAGCAACTAGGAAAAATGAATAGTTGGTAGGTACCTACTGAATCATCTGCGCGACTTGCACAAAAAAGTGATGAATGGAGTATGTCTGCACGGTGGTAAAAACAAAAGAAATGAACCAATCATGAGGCGCTTTAGAGGGGCCAATTATGGTCATAAATCGATCTCTGTTGATGTTTATTTAGCTTCGTGTTATTTAACTGGGTAAATTTTGCAGACGAAGAGGACTTTCGAATTTTATTTTTCCTTTCTTCTGGGAGAGATAGTTGTCTCCAATAAAAAAGGGTGCACAGTACAAAATACCGTCAACTGGGGTGAATCGGGACTACAGTCTGAATATGGACAGTTTAAAGAGCACAAGAAAACGATGCACCATTTTTGTTGTTCTGTGTCTGTTTTATCCGAAACTTATCAAAAATATCCAAATATTGTGCAGCAACAATACTTAAACAGCTGTCCCAATTCGTCCCATGTTCCCGTTTTTTTCCGACACAATATCTGTTATCAAAATGCAATGTTTTTTCTTACTGTTCAGATTTTCTCTATTTTATTATAACTCAAACCGATTTAAATTCAAAATAAAATTGCATTCTCTTCAAAACTATTGTTATTGCTCTATGTTGAGTCCATTAAGCTAGGATTATTTTTTTGTTGCTGAAACAAATAAGAAAAAAATAAATCTTGGTCTACGTAGTTTTCAGTAACTAATGCTGAACTTTGCTTAGGTTCCATAACAATTGTTACTTTTATAAAAATAGAAAATGTACAGAACAATTTTGCTCGGCCATAACAATTGTTACTTTTATAAAAATAGAAAATGTACAGAACAATTTTGCTCGCATATTTTTAAATATTTACAAAAATGAAATAAGTTTTAAGTAAATCATCAACATTTCGAAAAAGATTTGGTCTGAATATAACTTGTTTACCAACCATTTTGTTAAAACAGTTTATCTAAATTTCATTTTACACGAAACACAATTTATTTTACCAGCAATAGTTTACCATCTTTTGGAAAATGATGAGTCAAAATCACTCTTTTTCTACTTAAGGGTATTAAATTTGGATTCACTTCAACCAATTTTTACTAATTACAGAGCACTTTCGTCAAATAAAACGAAAGTTTCATAATAGAATACTCATGTTTGCCAAGTTATGGCATTCTTACAATAGACTTTCTTTCAACTTTATAAAGCTAACCAAAATTTGAATAAAAAAAATAATCAGCGTAGTGAAAAATGGGATGGTGTAACATCACCACAATTTATATTAAGATGTTATCTCACATTTTCTGAAATAAAACTACATTAATTTTGACGCAAAAGATGTACCTATTCTTAGAAGAAATATCATCGGAAGTAATAAACCCATTTTATAAGATTAAATAAGTTCAAAATCACTTTGAAAGGTTCTGGGGACAAATGTCCATATTAAGGTTAAAGTCACCATAATTCAACGAACAACTTTGGAAGGTTTGTTGAAAGCACTTAAAATTGCATCAACTTTTTTGACATATTTGTCATTTGACTACAATGTTATTAAAAAAACATTGCATTTAAAAGGAATATGTGGACGCGACCTGAAAAAAGGAAATTGGTCTATATTAGGAGGAGGAACATTTTTCCACACAGGAAAAAAAAAACATGGTTGTCTGGGAATGTGGACAGATTTTGTGTCAAAAAACAGTGTACCTTATCTTTTGAAGATGTGCTTTTTTACATATTTTTACATGTGGTTTAAATTTTTCACAAACAAGTCTGGTGAAATTACATAAAAAGATATCAAATTTTACACCTTCCGGATTTTTTTTATTTCTACCAAGCTTCCCTGCACCGTGCGGTACACGCGGTTTACTTGCACCTCGGGTTTGCTTTGCGCCTGCTTTGTTCGGTTTACACCCGTACCCGACTCACACGAACCGAGGGTATTTTGGTTCATCGTACCAGCGCACTACGACACTCTCGGTTCGCCGCGTCGGTTTTGTGTCTGGCACTCACCCATGGCATGAATCCGGTATATGAGCCAAGGTGCTTCACTCGTTACGAGCCGAGGTACGTGCCGTGGTACGCGCTGGCGGTACAAAACGGGTTCAATACCACGACACGTACCACGGCACGCTGTGTTCATGCCATGGGTGAGTGCCAGACACAAAACCGATGGGGCGAGCCGAGAGTGTCGTGGTGCGCTGGTACGATGTACCAAGATACCAATACATAAATGGGTTCAGGCACGTACCGAAGCTAGAAAACCAAACCCGTGGTGTGCGTTGGCACTGGCGCATGGGAAGCTTGATTTCTACTGCAAAAAACATTGGATTTTTGACCAAAAACATAAATCTTGAAACATGTATTGTGGAAATAAATGACCACTGAAATACACGCGGCTGAATTACTTTTTTTTTGCTGTGAATTTCTATCAAATAATTTTAATCGATACCTTCTCTGTCCATGTTCGCATAAATGTCCCATATGCAAAATACAGCAAGCTGCTAAAAACGCATTGCAGGTTTGTTCCACTTATAAGGCTACGTGTTAAAACTGAATTTTCTGCAGATTTCTAGAGCAATGTACTGGATATTTTTGGATTTCCTGAAGGAGCACATGGTTTTGAACCAACCTGCACCATTAACTTAAAAGTGATGAAAATGCGTATGGGACATTTATGCGAACAGGGGCAGTTCTTTTCCGTACTAGCATAATCCGTTTTTGCTAAAAAGGCGAACATTTTGTAGATTTAGAGTTTTTGTAGACCAAAAATTGTTTTTAAATAAATTTCGTTTTCAAATCTACATTTTTATTTAACATTCTTGACTAGTGCTGAAGCATTTTTTTATGGATAGCTCCTTAAATTTGAATGCTTTTAGCTTTTAAAGTTATCAGCTCTGATTATCAAGTTTGAACCAGAACAAAGCGCAGTATTCAAACCAATCTGATAAAACGTAAGCGGTCCAAAAACCGCTCATCGATAAGCCCACTTGCCGGTGGCGGTGGAGCTGCGCTTATCCAATTGTCGGGCCTCTCTACATTAAGCTGTCAGAATAAATTATCGTCGTTAATTTTCCCGGGCAGCATTTCCCGCGCTCGCGATTCACTGCCAATTCGAGACCTGGACTCGGCAACCTGCTCGGTGAAAGAGCATGACATAATAACGGGGAGATGAGCTTTGGACCGCCAACTCCGGGTCAGTTTGAGTTGTGATTCAGTCCGGAATTTGTTGCACAGATGTTTCACAATTTAGCGATTCGATTTGAATTGCCGCGAGATATGCCCGAATAAAACTCGGTGTGTAATATGTACGGTTAACGAGCTTGCAGGAGAATGTTGTATGCAATGACCTTCAGTTTAATCTGGTTGAAGACTTCAAGAGTTTACCGGTAGCTGATTGTGGTAAACTGCATCAATTAAAGATCACTTAAACCAACAAAATTAATTTTTGTGATTTTCAAATTAAAGAGTGTCTCAGTGTCAGCAGGTCAACAGCTTTAACCCAAATTTGTTTCTTTTGTTCGTATGAAGAACATAGGCTTCCTCAACTAATGGTCACAGGCACGTAAAATGGATCGAAACCGTTCTTAAACTTCCATGAAAAATCGAAGAACAAGCCATCACAAATGAGTAAATAATCACCACCCATTAGGCCAATTAGCCGCCGCCGCCACTAACATTGTCTCGATTTGCTACCAAATTTGGACCCCGAATCGGAATATCGGATCCGCGATGCTTTCGGCCGGCCCGGCTGCAGCTCCTCTCACTTTCAAAGCAGCGACGCTGTAGCAGGTAGGATCCAAAAAGACTGAGGTTATCTGAGGTCCAAGCGCGTGCAGCCTGCCAGCAGCAGTCATTGAAACGTGAACCGCAAATTAATTTTCGTAATTCTCAGTCCAATTATTATTCATTCAAAGTGACGCGGTGCGGCTGCTGCTGCTGAGCAATGATGATCGCGCCAAGAGACATCGCGCGCGCGCCCGTTGGTCATGCCGACGGATTGTGAACCGGTTCAGTGCGGTACTGTACCGTACCTAAGATTCATGGCGAGACTTCAATGATGGGCATTTGGAGTGCGCGGCTTTTTGGCCGGACCCGTTGGTTGGTGATCTGCATTTGATGAGACACGCCGGTCATTTTTGACTTTACATTTCGTTCGTGGATTTCGTTTTTTGTACAGGTTGAAGGTACCGAAATGTCTAGAAGCAGTGAGTTTTACTGCCCAGAAATTTAGCTGTCCCACCCGTAGCATTTTCAACACTTTTACATTAATAAAACCAAAAGTTTTTCTTAACTTTCAAAATGCCGTTCTACGCATAATTGTCTCATGTTAAACATACAACTGAGAAAAATGTGATTGAAATTTGTACGAATAATTGTCTCAAACTCCTTAACTGCTCATGTTCGCATAAATGTCCCATATGCAAAAACGCATTTGAAGTTTGTCCCACACATAAGGCTACGTGTTAAGTTTTCGCGAAAAAAATGGATTTCCACTTGATTTCTAGAGCAAAGTACTGGATGTTGTAGGCTTTTCTGAAAGATTACACGAATGAACGAAAATGCATATGGAATATTTATGCGATCAGGGACAGTTTATAACCATGTTTGTCCCTGTTTGCCCCAGTTAGCAATCTATCACTCTTGTTTATAATCCTCTCGCAATACAGAAGGAAAACAAGACAAACAATATGCTTCTTAAAATGATGATTCTTTAAAAGAAAATACTTGGTCGGACAATTCTCGGATAAGTTTTCAAAAAGCCGTAAGAGCCACCGTAACCTTCGATACTAATTTTCGTTTTTCTCCAAATTGAAACAAAATTTCCTTTATTTTTAGTGAGGGGCTCTTGAAGGACGTGTAGATGAACTATCTCAAGCATTTTTGTAATTGGTTTTTCGTAAGAAGGTTGAATACCGATGCAAAAAGGGCTTTGTTTACCAATGGCTCTTACGGCTTTTTGAAAACTCATCCGAGAATTATGCCTAGAAGTGAAACGATGCGTCATGAGATTTTTACTGTTTGTCATAAATTTACATGTGTCCATACTGTGTAGAACTGCAGAAAATCTTTTGAAACAAGGTAAAGTACTTATTTTGTTGATATTCATAGAATTCAAAACAAACAACTCAGAAATATTCAAATAAGTTTTACACACATGCATTAAAACCCAGACGTGACAGTCATGCTGTTCTGGGTAATGTGATTAAAATTTTTGATTATTATCTTGTATGGATTTGAAATAAAGGGCCAAAAATAATAAACAAATGTTCATCTCAGCCATTTATTTTTATATCATTCTTTATCCAACTTTTCTCCAAATGATTAATATGCAAAAGATGTGTTTGGTAATTTCTTTTGAATCAGGTTAAGTTTCACTTAAAATTTAAGAAAATTGGCCGGATTTTTTCTCACGTTTTCTTATTATTTATAAGGAACATTGAAATTTTTTTAATGTAAGGTGTAAAAATTTAAAACAAATTATTTGGTAATAATTTAATTATAGTTGAATTATTGTGTGTTAATTTTGAAATAATTTGAAAATAAATAATAAATCGATTGAGCAATACCGTTAATATTAAAAGATGCAATTTTCGAATATAATTTTATCGTGTGATTATTTAAATGTTCTTATAGCAAAATACTGAAGTTTTCAAAATTCATATATATATTTTTTATCAATTTTTTTTTTGAAAATTTGTCTCAAAATTTGTAATGGATTTTCAAAAGATAAAAATTCAAAAGGTAATACTTTTGTGTACCTTATTCTGAAATATTTTCTTACTCCTGTTAGTGCCTTAGTTAAAGAAATGATTGTTCCAAAATGGATTATGATGCAACACACAGCTGAAAGGAACTCCAAAACTCTTTTATGCACTTCAAAATAACTCATTGTATCTTGATTATTCACCAATAAAACCGAATTGAATTGAATTGAATAATTCTCAAAATAAGAAAATGAAAATTTTGAAAAAAAAAACACTACTTATCAATACCATAATTTATATTTTAAACGATAATGTTATCGTTAACGTTGTCGATCAAAGATAATTTCAGCGGAATCCACTATGAAGGTTGCAATGCCGAGATGGAGAGTATTATTAAAATATTGAATGTTACAGATTTCGGACAAAACAATTCCTCAAAAGATTTAAATAATTTATCATTGATAAATTTTTAAATAAAAATATAAGTTTTTGCGCTATATTTTATAAACAAAAAAAGATATGTAAATATAAAAACGAAAAGGTATTGAAAATGTACCACCTTTCACCCAAAATGGGTCGTTTTTGTCGTTGGAGAATGCGTCTGATGATTTTTGCACAAAAAAAATTGCTTTATTGTTAAAATTCGTATTTTTTATATGAAGCAAATCCACTTGAAAAGAGCATAAATCGAAAAAAAAGTTCTCCAATCGGGCTCACAAATTTTTTGGTCAAAATAGTTACACTCGTATTTCGTGCTCGTGCAAGGGTGATCCCAAAAGTGATAATTTTCTTCAATTTTCATAAAAACCACTTTTTTTTCAAAAAGTCTTCAAAAAGGACTCAAATGAATGGTGATTAATTACACAGAAAAAAAATTGATGGTAATCAATAGGATGGGTACATCTTTCACGCCATTTTAACCGATTCATCTGTCTTGGACTCAAATGAATGGTGATTAATTACACAGAAAAAAAATATGGTAATCAATGGGATGGGTACATCTTTTATGTCAGAAAAAAGGTGTAATTTTACCTCTGAAAATGTGTAATTTTACCATTATTCTGATGCAATGTCGCATTTTCAGTCTTAATTGAGGCAAAATTAAATCATAAAAGAGGTTATATTCATCCTTCTAAAATTACACCTTCCAAATTTACACTTTTTTTGCTGTGTAGCCTTTCAAGAAAAATAGCATTGAAGACAGCTTAAATCGGTTAAAATGGCGCGGAGTTATGATTTTAGAAAATTGAAAAATTGAAAATTGTTTTTACGAAATTGACGAAATTTACCACATTTGGGACCACCCTAGGAAAGCGTAGGTCACCCTAATGGCAAAATAAAACCAGGTCTAATTATCTTGGACAAGGAACCCCCAGGAAATTTTTGAGCCCGATCGGAGAACTTTTTTATCGGTTTATGCTCTTTTCAAATAGAATTGCTGCATATAAAAAAAAAATTACGTATTTTGTCGGCGTGCCAACCAAGCTACAATACTATAAATTCAGTTATTAAGAAACTTGTAATTTTACCTCATTTAAATTAGTTAACTAATATTTTATGAAAATCACTCTAATAACAATAAACAGCTCGATAAATAGTTTATGTTCAATGTTTTAGAGGATTTCTTCTGAAGATGCTTTGGTTCAAACCTTGTAATAACAACTGTACCACAACAGGTCAAAACAGGATGCTCTCAACTCATAACCCCAGAAACCTTGCGCAGCTGCTGCTTTAGAACCTCAAGCAGCACTGACTTAATGCCGTTTGTCTTTGCGTTGCACTCTCGTGCATCCCCTAAGCCGAGGGCTTGTTTTGGCCTCACCACGATGTTCATTTATTTTATGGATGAGTTTTTCTTGTTCGACATGACTTTGTCCGGCGGACAATCTCCGACCTTATTTGGGGTCCCACTCGAAGTTCTGAGGTTCTAAACTCAGTCAACCGTCGCGCGGCTCGTGTGTGAGCTGTTGATTGATTGTGGTCGTCAGGTTGTCAACCGACAATGTTGCTTGCGGCTTGGAGGGGTTGGTTGATGATGAGGTCCAAGGTGACAGGATATGGGAGAGCACATTGTCTCAGACCTAGTGGCGGTGCTGATGGGAAGTAAATTTGGGCAGATTCTAATGGAGTGGGGTTTGGAGCATGGGTCAGGTTAATTTATGGCTTCAAAAGTGAATTATGACAACCACTTAACACCTGATGTGCAGCGTGGCAAAGTGACTGCTCCCGGAGCGACAATTTGATAGATTGTTGTTTCTTCCATAATCGTAAATGCTCATATTTGATGCATAGACTTTGACCTCGAAAGGATAAGATTTCTGTGAGAATTTTTGCTTTCAAAAGCCGTTGAGATAGCAAGGTCAATTAACCCTCTACTGCCCAATTTTTTTTTAAATTTTTTTATTTTACCCGTGTTGATTGAGGTCATTTTGAGCAACTTTTGTTCTACGAAAAACTTTACTTCCCTTGTTTTATGTTTTTCTTGATTTATTTTAAGTATTTTAATTTGAATTTATCTTGTTTAGTTTAAGTTTGTTTTTGGTAGTATTTGGCCTATTCTACCACCTAATATAATTACATTTTGCCTATCTAATTTTTTCACGTTTTTACAGTTACTTTTTCAATTTTTTGCTTGTTTTTCACATTTTCTGCTATAGAATGGCACCATCATCATTTAAATTGTAAAAAATGCGTAGAGGCATAGTCTGGGACACTACAAAAATTACTGCATACTTCTTTTTACTGAAAATATAGGAAATGTTAGTAAAAACACAGCTAAAGTTGACCCCTAAAAAATGTCATTTTTAAAAACATTGGCAAAGTCACATAAAACAAGTTAAACTTCCAACCCTAAAATTTAAAAAAAAAATAAGAGTTCTTCTTTCCAATGCTTTTTAAAGATCAAAAATTGGTTGAAAAATGGATTTTTGGCGATTTTACGAAAATAAAAGTAGGAGCAATTTTCGATGTTTAGTAAATCAGGCCAAAGTTTGAAAATCTCAAAAAAAAAATTAAATAGACTGTTTTACAATTTTTTAAGACACACCGTGCTTCACCATCCATGGTGGGCGCCTCACGATGACCTGAACGATCTCCATTGAATCAGTTCTGGTGGCATCCGGATCGATTGCAAATGAATGCACAGCTGGGGTGGTCTTCAGTTCAGCCATAACTGAAGAAGCGCAAAAAATAATTGTCCGCGATGATTCGCGAACTCGCGTGAAAGGTGGTCGTAGTCAACCTTGGCCGCGGAAGAATTTCCGTCTCATTTGGTCAGAGATCGTGTGGATTTTCAATTGTGGATTTGTAGAGTACTCACACAGGAAAAACGGTTCAAAACTCGATCATTTTCGACCCGGCGGTGTCGAAGATGACGGATGTTGAACGGGTAATTTAAAACGGCTGTAAATATAGATGCTGTACGTCCCACTCTAGAAAAGTGAGCTTTAATTTGATTAGAAAGATTTCCTCATTTTTACTGGTGCCACAGATTAATAAACGATGTACCCGGGCAGACGGTAATAACAAAATTAATAATATTTCAATAACAAATCCTGTTAAAATAACAAAAAGTGTTATTTTTTTATCCTGAAGTTCAACTTCAAGAAGAAAAAATAATAACAGTTTCTGATAAAATAACAAAATTTGGTATTGAAGTGATATTATATTGAAAATGTTTAATAACACGCTAATAAGAGGACATGTTATACATTTCAAAAACTCTCCTAATAACAAAATTTGTTATTCGTTCGGTATACTGACTTAGAAATAAAATTACCATAAATCGCACAAATGGAAAAGTTTCTAAGTGTCCATAACACAATCTGTTATTTTTTTTTCTTTTGTTAAATATGTTTAGATCTTTGGGATAATTTTGACCAATTTCGTCGGGGTCATTATTTTGGCCATGAAATGGGGTCCTTAAGCTAAAATTATTCTTAAAAGTTGAAATTTTGAAAGTTGATTTTTTTAATTATTTGATATACCCCCTAAGGGACTTTGCTAAAATTGGCTAGAACTATGGGATAATTTTGACCAATTTCGTCGGGGTCATTATTTTGGCCATGAAATGGGGTCCACAAGCTAAAATTATTCTAAAAAGTTGAAATTTTGAAAGTTGATTTTTTTAATTATTTGATATACCTTCTAAAGGACTTTGTTTAAAATGGTTAGAACTATGGGATAATTTTGACCAATTTCGCCAGGGTCATTATTTTGGCCATGAAATGGGGTCCTTAAGCTAAAATTATTCTAAAAAGTTGAAATTTTGAAAGTTGATTTTTTTAATTATTTGATATACCCCCTAAGGGACTTTGCTAAAATTGGCTAGAACTATGGGATAATTTTGACCAATTTCGTCGGGGTCATTATTTTGGCCATGAAATGGGGTCCTTAAGCTAAAATTATTCTAAAAAGTTGAAATTTTGAAAGTTGATTTTTTTAATTATTTGTAGGCTTAGTGATTTTTCACGCTCGAAAAAAGCAAATTTCACGGAGACCTCAATTTCAAAACACAAAATTTCACGCAAATTTCGCGGAACGTGAAAAATGTTAAAATAATTCTGAAAATCTCATGCTAAAATCACAGAAACTACTTTTTATGCTTTATTATATAATATTTTTCAATAAACTAAAAAAAATCTTCACTAAATTTGAACGTGACACAAAAAAATCTCTCAATTTTCAAAAAAGTTTCCACCTGGTTGATGGATGGGCTCTATTCATATTTTGAAACAAAATGTAGGACATGCGTATTCTCATTTATTGAACTGCTTTTTCAATATTCGACTAATAAAGCTAACAAAATTTCGCAGATTTGCATATATTTTATCTTTTACATTTTATTGAATTTCATATCAAAGCAAAATTTTACAATCTTGTCCAGCCAAAATGAGTAAAATAGTTTGAATTTTCTGCGACATTTAGCTCATTCAAAATATTTTTTAAGGTTTTCATCAACTATATTTAAAATCAATGGACAAAAATAATATAATTTGTAACGAAATCTAATTTTTTATTCAAAATTAGAACAGAAAACAAAAAAGGTGGTATTTTTTAACTTTGACGGGAATCATCAAACCAATTAATAAAATGTCGTTAAAATTAAACAGGGCTCAGAAAAAAATCTGAAATGTTTTTAAAAGGTGATTTGAATTGAATTTTGAATAAAACAAAGCTTGATTCGTTTAATTTCTTTTGAAATCATACCTTTCAAATAAAAAAGTAATAAATGTTTTACCACAACGAATGAAAATATTACTAAATTTAGTTATTTTCTTATCAAGCTTTTCAATTGAAAACTAAATAACGAAATCGTCAAAATTCACTAATACTGTATTAGTAATTTAACAAGGAAATCACTCGCTTAATTTTACAGTAGTTCTTAAGATTATTTTTATTTCTATTTAAATTTGATAAAATATTTTGAGAAAAATCGTTACAGTTTCACACTAACATAAAATTTCACGGGATTTCGCGGAAAATGCAAAATTTCGCGGATTTCACGCTGTCCGCGAAATCGTGAAATTTCACTAACCCTAATTATTTGATATACCTTCTAAAGGACTTTGTTTAAAATGGTTAGAACTATGGGATAATTTTGACCAATTTCGCCAGGGTCATTATTTTGGCCATGAAATGGGGTCCACAAGCTAAAATTATTCTAAAAAGTTGAAATTTTGAAAGTTGATTTTTTAAATTATTTGATATACCCCCTAAGGGATTATACTGAAATTGGCTAGAACTATGGGATAATTTTGACCAATTTCACCAGGGTCATTATTTTGGCCATGAAATGGGGTCCTTAAGCTAAAATTATTCTAAAAAGTTGAAATTTTGAAAGTTGATTTTTTTAATTATTTGATATACCCCCTAAGGGACTTTGCTAAAATTGGCTAGAACTATGGGATAATTTTGACCAATTTCGTCGGGGTCATTATTTTGGCCATGAAATGGGGTCCACAAGCTTAAATTATTCTAAAAAGTTGAAATTTTGAAAGTTGATTTTTTAATTATTTGATATACCCCCTAAGGTATTTTACTAAAATTGGCTAGAACTATGAAATAATTTTGACCAATTTCATCAGGGTCATTTATTTCACCATGAAAAGGGGTTTCAATCTAAAATTAATCCGATAAATTAACTTTTGAGAGTTCTTTTTTGATTTTGTTATATTCCCTAACGGAATTGATTTATTTATTGAGAATTTTTGAAGTGTGAATAACAAAAACTGTTATTATTTTCACAGAGCCAGGAAGTCGGAGCTGACGGTGAAGTTCGAGCTGGAGTGTGGACCTTGGAGACTGCATCGGATTCATCTAATTTTCAGCAACTTTTACTTGGAGTCGGAATCTGTGAAGTCGGGTATTTTTGGAGAGCTGAAGTCGTCGTTGACGTCATATCCTGCATCCAAGGTCGGAGTTGTCTTCAAAGTATGGATTCAAAGTCGCTTGGAGGTACCCGACTCTGCAGCCCTGACTAGTACAGAGGAGTTATGGCAACTGCAGGTTTATTTGCAAATTACAAATTAACCAAAACAATAACTTTTTTTTGTTATGGAGACATACCAATTCAATAACATTTTTTGTTATTATGCTGCTCCACCTCTCCGCACAAAATAACAAATTTTGTTATTCCTTCATGATTCCTTCTGTGTTATTGGTTTGTTATTGCAATAACAACATAATAACAGTTTAAGTTATTATTCGAACAAATCTTTGTTATTGATTTTTGTTATTTTAACAACTAATCCGATCATCCCAATAACATATTTCGATCTTCTCACAATATCAAAAACTGACCTTCCCAAGTTATTTCCGTCTGCTCGGGTATTCTTTTAAACAAATGTTATCTGTTGTTACTTTTGTCGAGATGCTCTAACATGCTGCACAAAGTGTATTTTTGTTGGCTAGTTTTTCCAAACACCTGCTACACGTTGCTCAAGAGTATCATGACGCCTTTGTACTGTGATGCTTCCACTGTACACCTCCGTAGGGGTGTACAGTGTAAGGTCTGGGTCTCCAGCAGCGTCGCATCAAATTGCGGAATAATACATCATAGACTTGCCCGCTTGGGGACAGTTTGGTCCAGTGGTGGCGCTTCAAAAACGGTGTCGTAAAAAGTAGATTTAATTATGAAATTAAAATTTTGAATTGAAATATTCCTAATTTTTAACTTTTTTCTTGTAATTTGTCGTAAAATTACCCAAAAATATTTCATTTTCCAATTAAAGTTCACATTTTTACTCCACCGCAACCAAGTTAGTATGTACGCTTCAGATCTGCAGGTGGCCACCGACGCGCTTCTGTTCCTGCTGGTGGCAACCCCCGCAGATTCCGAGCCAGTCACTGCGAGTTGTAAAGTGTATAAAGATTGAAATTTAAGTATCTTCTCGACGGCTGGCTGCCCGGGTGCACGTTTGGACTGTGTTACACCAACCAGCCAGCCAGTGTGCACACTGCTTCACACGCTGCTCTGCTTGAGTTCAACCTGCCCTCTCTAACACTGACCATCCAGGTAATGTCGGGGCTTTGCAACACTGGACTAGACTGTAGCAGTACTACTCCAACGGCGAAGAATGGGTGAATGGGTTTTGCAGTGAGAAATTGCTCGCAGCTGAAAATGCAGAGTGCATCATCCTCCTCCCGCTGCCAGCGGTGGTGGTGGCCACCAGATGTAGACCACACTTTAGGTACCTCGGAGTCTATTGATGCTGGCGCAGACAAGTCACTGCATCTCATCAGATCGGATGATGGATGATTTTCTTGTACCACATTTATGAAGTACCCATGTTGGACTACCCCCTTCGGGGGGAAAACGACAAAGTTAACTAAAATATACTGAACTGCTCGAGGGTAGGTGGTAGGAGCTCGAATTTTGGATTTCTAACTGTGTGGGAAAAATGCATGTGGAGCAAATTTATGTAAATCTTCGAGTTTGCTGCCGGGTGCTGGGCTCATAATGTAACCAACGGAATGATTGCAATCAGTAGCGCATTTAATTGGAAATTAAGGCCGGCAACGGTGCGTTGAAGCTGTTTAGGAAATCATTCAGATACATTGTATGAGATATTAAACATTGTCCAAAAAATGGGAGCTCTGGCATTTGTGATATTTGTGTTTCGTTTATTTCTGAAATTTTTCAGTTATGTAAAGTTTAAAGTGAATTCTAATTTCAAACAATTGACACAGTTGACTTTTATTAAAAATAAAATTTTAGATTTATTTTCTGTTTATATGGCTTTTCCCTTAGAGCAGCCGTCTTATCCTCATATTTTTTATGTTTTATTTTTAGAATTTTTTGCGTGCCTTTAGGTTACAAAAAAACTTTTTAAGAATGAAATCATTAGATAATACTTAGCTTGAACATAAACCAAAGAAAATATCACGATTAGGGTGATTTTGAAAATATAGCTTTTCAGGAATACTTTTGAGAATTTTTTCGTCTTCTAGAAAGTTGTTGGACTCGCCAATCCAAGCAACTTTGTCAAAGACACCATAATTTTATCTCGCAATCTACGCCTTCTACGACCAAATTTAGAGAAATGTTGAATATATGTTTTTCCATGTAATTTAGCCCACTCAGAATTGAGTCAAAGAAACCCAAAATATGACCAAAAATCTATTTTTTTACGCTTTGGCTCTATTCTGAGGGCAGATTCAGATTCAACGGGCAAAATTACATAGAAAAACATATAGTTGGACAATTTTCGAATTTCGTCAGGGTGGTCCCATATACTTTTCCCTTGAAAATTAGACATTTTCAAATGAATATGTCTCGAGCGTTTATAGTGCTAGATTTCCTCTTTCGAATGCAACCTGACGCTTAAAATTTGGCTTCGACTTTTTGCGATATATTAGAGTTTTAATTTGTATCTTTAATACCTTAAAATGGCCTTAACTTTTCACCCTTAAGTCCAAATTGACTTGTCAGAAAATAAAAATGTTCGTTTTTTAGAGCTCTAAAAGTGCTTCGAACTACAGTTTTCTCTTCAACTTAACCCTGAATTGCTTCTTTAAAAAAAAAAATTGAAGGTTTGCTCAGATGCTTTCTCTAAATTTGGTCGTAGAAGGCGTAGATTGCGAGATAAAATGTTTGATGTCATCGACAAAGTTGCTTGGATTGGTGAGCCCAACAACTTTCTAGAAGACGAAAAAAATCCCAAAAATATTCCTGAAAAGTTAAATTTCCAAAATCACCCTGATCGCGAACCACTCTAATTTTAAACCAAACCAAAAGTTGCCCCTTTTCATTTTTATTGTTTTATTATAGAGATTTTACACCATTGTGCATTCATCTCTTCAAGGTGGATAGTGGAAGAGGAAAGATTACAGAGTTTTAAATCACTTGTCTGGCTATATTTCAATAATTGTTACCATGCCTTTTTTCTAAAGATTTCTGTCTATGTTTTAAATATTTAGCGGAAAATTTTGATCTTAAATTATCAAGTTCTTCAATTTTATCTTCGTCCTCTTCCTCCAGGGATTTAACAGTTATCTCATAACACTTATTCCTATAATATTTTGCTTTTATGACATCTTCGTCTTCTTCATCTGTTGTTTCTTCTTCAGCCATCTCTCTTCGTTTTGTTGTCAATTCGTCATCCGCGTCCAAATATGCTTGTAAGCGCTTCCGGGTTTTGCGAGTGTGCTTAGAAAGCACGGTCTCGAATCCATCGTTGTCTTCTTCGTCAATTTGACTTGTTTGCTTTGGATGTTGGTCTGATTTACTGTTGTTGCTTTTACTGCTGCTGCTGCTACTTGGCTCAGGTTCAATCGGTGGTGTACTGCTTTTTTGGTTCACCTTTTTAGCTGAATCCGCACATTTTGTGTTCTTTGCTTTGAGTTTGCAAAGCGATTTTTTGCCTATAATTGTCACTGTTGCAGCAGCATTGTTTACAGTGATTGATTTCGGCGTTGGCTGTTTCAGCAACATCCGCAGGGTCCGAACTCCATTTGGGATTCCTGGGAAGAAGTTAATCCAGCGGTCGTTGGCGATGGTCAAAATTTCGCCGTATTTACTCATCACTTTTACTACGTCGTCATTGCTTATGCCTAGAGGTAGGTCAAGCACACGAACTTCCGTAGCGTTGTTGTCCAGGTAAATCGGGATTTTGCAACCCTGATATACCAGAGGTTTGTCGATGATGGACTAGGCCATTGCTGAGTCGGCGAACTGCAGCACGGCTATTCTTCTTCTATTGCATAATTGCAATGCTCGCAAGTTTTCTTGGTTTACTTGAAGGTCTGCGAGGAATTTTTTTACAAGCTTCGGGCTTGGTTGGGTTTGGAGTTGACAAAAATCCAGAACCACACTGTTTTTGTCTACGGTGCACATTTTAAAAAAAGCGGCGACGCGCACACAAACTGCGGACTGGCGTTGATAATGCGACTTGTAAGGTTGGCGGTTACTTTGCAACTGTGCCCTTTTCATTTGCAACAACTCTTCTGAAGACACCAAAGCTCAAAAACTTCATTTTTTTTTCGGAAAATCCATTTTCCACTTAATTTTGCGATCTGGACCGCTGTGCAATGGTACAATCGATTGAAAATTTTATAGAATACATTGAACAGCGTTGATTATTTCATTTTTGATCGAATGGGGCTTTATGAAATATACCATTTTTATGCCACAGAAAAGAGAAAAAATCATAAATTCTATGATATTTTCCAAAGTTTGTCAGTTAAATAACTGGCATAAAAACCATTGTGTGATCTTATAACCTCAAATTAAATAAATTGAGCTTGACATTTGACATTACTGCACTGTTAATAAGGCCTTAAATCTAAAAAATATAAAATTGTAAAATAATAATGCCTTAAAAATGAATATATGTATCTAACAATAATTTCAATTGCAATTATAGCAAACATGTTTTTCGCAATAAAATGTAGTTTCTGGTGTTTTTTTCAGCAAATTTGTTAACTCAAAGTCTAGGGTTCTACATTTTATGCACCATTTCTAATTCGTGCTTGCCATTTCATTAGGGCGCATAACTTTTTTAACCAAGAGTGTGTCCCTTTCACACCTTATGTAAACTGTCATTTGAGTGAAAGGGATACACTATTGTTTACAAAAGTTATGTGCCTTTGAAATGTTAGGCTCCAATTGTCCAGTCAAAAACCATCACAACATGCTTGTGGATATTTCCCGATTATTTTTTATCTTCTGACAAATCTGGCTCCAAATGGTTAAATGTAGGTACCTACGTAGTATTTTTACGATAGTGCTTTCAAGAAAATGCTTCCTACGTTTTGATTTTTTTTATAAAAAGTACATTTTAACGCCATCAAATTGGGCGTCTAATTTTACACAAGCTCCAAATTTCTACCAATATTACTCCTGTGAGCAATGTTTCACGGCCTGTATTACAATTTACAATTACAATTTATTCAAAAAATACCATTCTCTTGTAGTCATTTATCTCAAGCCTTCAAACAAATTTGGTAAGAATTTTAAAAGAAATAAATTTGATAAATTGTTGTATTTCAGCTGAAGCTAAACAAAACCAAACAAAAATTGGCATTTATGATAAGAAGAGTCAATTTAAAGTTTTCTGCTGTGAAAAATTTTCAATCGTTTTCTTTGTTATCAAATCGTAAATATTAGAATTTTAAAAGGGCACTCTTAAAAATGTTGACCCTTTAAAGCAAATCTGAACACAGATTCTGATTAGTCGATTTTACGACTGTGAATACATGTTTGAGTGTAATATACTAAGATTTATGTAATTTTGTAAGACTGTGAGTTATGTTGCTGACAACGGTTTGAGGAACTTTCTGAAATTCATGTTTTTATTCATGTATATTTTAATTTGTTATTTGAAAAACAAAATATACATTGACATTATCATGGGACATAGTTGTATGTTATTCCTGCTCGAACAAAGTGTTGATGGTTTGGTGATGGTTAAAGAAAATCTAGAGATTTTATTTAAAAAGTTCCTATAAACATATGAAAAACAATAGCTTATAGGAACTTTTCAAAAAAAAAAAAAAAAACTCTGGAAAAGCTTCTTGTTGTGACACCCATTATTCTTCTGTAATCTTTTCTCAGTCATCAAGCTCATACGGATATTGACCCAGCCAAACCAATCAGTTGACGCGATCTGCTCGCAAAATCAGTGACGACCCCCTGCGGGCCAAGACGATCTGCGGTTCAAGTCGCTTACTTTTTTCCTCCAACCCCCACGCTCGTCACCCTCCCCCTAACGATTGTTTGTTGTTTTTTTTTATGCTCGTTTTATGCTGATCTCCCTCTCTCAAGAGAGATCGTGCGCGAATTTGCACGTGCGCCGTTTGTTTTGGTGTTTTCGGGCTCTTTAGATCGTCCGATCGGCAGTGTTGCCAGTGACTCGGTGACTTACCGCCAATTCGGCGCAAGAAGCGACGAACCTCGCTCTCGCCGGTTGCGGTGTCGTGAATTCGGGTTTTTGAGATCTAAGCTTCAGGTTGCTGAGAAGCTAGTTTGGATGAGCTTGGATAGTTGACGAGTTGAAGAGTAAACCGAGTTGGAGATCGCGAACGAGAGCGAAAGGAGCACCAAGTGCGCGCTCGAATCCTAAGGTTTCTTAAAATTAAACCACGATGCTAATAATTACGTTATTTGAAGATTAGACCTGGAGCGATAAACACGCGAGTTTTTCGGTGCTCTCGGGATTGGATTAGGTGGTTGAGTGCTGGACGAGCTGTATGGATCCTTTGAGGATATAGCTAGTGATTCATCGTTGTGGATACATTCTGTGCAATATTGGATACATGTACAAAGTAGATTAATGTTAAGCTGTGACACGCGCCTCAAGAGCAATACCGTGCTTCAACGAGTCGGAAAAAGTGAAAGATTTTTCCTCGGAAGTGAGTGATTGGTCATAATTCCACCCAAGAAGAAGCTATTGATTTTCCACGCCATTGCAACACGGCCAAAGCCATTCGTCCAAAGGTGGTGTACTGCACAGTTCAGTGTGTCGTGACGAGTCAAAAGAGTGTTTCTCGACTGCAGTCTTCTCCGGAGTGATCTAGATCCTATGGAAACGGACGACGTCGGGGGGACCTTCGGTGTCGATATTATTGGCAACTAGTGTTACATCAGCTTCTCGCTACAAAGAAGCACGTTTCGAATCAGCGTGAACTCGCAAACGAACCAATCGTCGGAAGGAGCAGATCCAGAGGCGCAGAAGGAGCAGCAGGTAAGGCGCTTCTTGAATCGTGCACCCCGTCGTCGGAAAAGTGATCTTCTGAGGAGTAAGAAAAACCAGGTCAATCGTTGCGTGCTTGGAAGCTGACGTGGGTAATTGTACACAATGTGAGGTGAAGAATGTGTACGAAGGGACTTTTCAGGTCGACACGTTGGGAAATCAATCGACCGGAGTGTGCTATACACAATGTAAGGCTGCCGAACGACACAAATCGAGTGCAGCCTCGGACAATCGAGAGTGGATAATTTGCAAAAATTGCTGATTGTTGGAAAATAAGGCAAACAACGAAATCGCGCATTTTGTGGCGAAAATCGGTCAATTCTGGCTATGATTGCTGACTTGCAAATTGAGTTAATTGTTTGTTCAAGACCTTCGCAAAATCAATTCGGTTTGCTGGTGGTGTGTATGGTGCAAATAGTGATAATCATATTTGTTGAAGTCTTGCGATGGTTGTTGATAAATATTTGTGAGTTATGTAATTTTACTCTTGGAAATCAATTAAAAAGCAATTTGTGGTGGATTTGTTTACATTGAACAACAATGAGCATCGTTCTTAAAACAAATCCAATGATTATTATGAATTATTTTAAATATCCAATTAACCATAAGTCATATTAAAAAAAAATAATTTAAGATTGTTTAAAATTTTAAAAACTCATTTTTTTTTAACCAAACAACGTGCACAAAAATAATCGCTTCATAAAAAATTGTGCCGGTTTGTGAAAGATTTTTTTGAGTGTTCTTAATAAAAATAAAGAGAAAATGAAATGAAAAATAAGATCATTCTATATTTGTAACAGCTTAGTTGACACTTAATTGAAATTTAATACATTTTTTTTTTAAGGAAAGTCATGAAATATGAAACAGATTTTTATTTTCTATAAAATCATTCTGTTGCAATTAGCATAGCAATTTCATAGGAGGGTAATTCTCTACCAACTCACACGAAATCGGGAAAAGTTGCCCCGACCCCTCTTCGATTTGCGTGAAACTTTGTCCTAAGGGGTAACTTTTGTCCCTGATCACGAATCCGAGGTCCGTTTTTTGATATCTCGTGACGGAGGGGCGGTACGACCCCTTCCATTTTTGAACATGCGAAAAAAGAGGTGTTTTTCAATAATTTGCAGCCTGAAACGGTGATGAGATATAAATTTGGTGTCAAAGGGACTTTTATGTAAAATTAGACGCCCGATTTGATGGCGTACTCAGAATTCCGAAAAAACGTATTTTTCATCGAAAAAAACACTAAAAAAGTTTAAAAAATTCTCCCATTTTCCGTTACTCGACTGTAAAAAATTTTGGAACATGTCATTTTATGGGAAATTTAATGTACTTTTCGAATCTACATTGTCCCAGAAGGGTCATTTTTTCATTTAGAACAAAATTTTTCATTTTAAAATTTCGTGTTTTTTCTAACTTTGCAGGGTTATTTTTTAGAGTGTAACAATGTTCTACAAAGTTGTAGAGCAGACAATTACAAAAATTTTGATATATAGACATAAGGGGTTTGCTTATAAACATCACGAGTTATCGCGATTTTACGAAAAAAAGTTTTGAAAAAGTTACTTTTTGCGTTTCTCTTTGTTTCGTCGTCCGTGTCTGTCGCGGGTGACCATGAACGGCCATGATCGATGACGACCAACTTTTTCAAAACTTTTTTTCGTAAAATCGCGATAACTCGTGATGTTTATAAGCAAACCCCTTATGTCTATATATCAAAATTTTTGTAATTGTCTGTTCTACAACTTTGTAGAACATTGTTACACTCTAAAAAATAACCCTGCAAAGTTAGAAAAAACACGAAATTTTAAAATGAAAAATTTTGTTCTAAATGAAAAAATGACCCTTCTGGGACAATGTAGATTCGAAAAGTACATTAAATTTCCCATAAAATGACATGTTCCAAAATTTTTTACAGTCGAGTAACGAAAAATGGGAGAATTTTTAAAACTTTTTTAGTGTTTTTTTCGATGAAAAATACGTTTTTTCGGAATTCTGAGTACGCCATCAAATCGGGCGTCTAATTTTACATAAAAGTCCCTTTGACACCAAATTTCTATCTCATCACCGTTTCAGGCTGCAAATTATTGAAAAACACCTCTTTTTTCGCATGTTCAAAAATGGAAGGGGTCGTACCGCCCCTCCGTCACGAGATATCAAAAAACGGACCTCGGATTCGTGATCAGGGACAAAAGTTACCCCTTAGGACAAAGTTTCACGCAAATCGAAGAGGGGTCGGGGCAACTGCTGTGTGAGTTGGCGGAGAATTACCCAGGAATATTCACATGTTTTTCAGAAAATAAATTTGAAGATTTTTATTTTTTTCTGGCATTCTAGAAAAAAAAGTTAAAAAAGAAGTTCAGTGCTAATAAAGCTAACTTTTTGTCATGAACCGCAATCTTTGAAAACGCTAAGATCCATTTTAAATCAGTTGACTGCCCCTGATCGCATAAATGTACCATATGCATAATCATTGTTTTTGAGTTATTTATGCAGTTTGTTTCAAAATCGTGTGCTCTTTCAAAAGAGCCTATAACATCCAGTACTTTGTTCTAGAAATCAGGAGGAAATCCAGTTTTTTCGTGAAAACTTAACACGTAGCCTTATGTATGGCACAAACTTCAAGTGCGTTTTTCTCAGCTTGCTGTTTTTCATAATGGGACATTTATGCGAACATGGGCAGTTGAGTGGTTCTTCACGATTTCGCAAATCGAATATTTTTTTTTGTATTTTTTATTTGGATAAAACTTTGTCCATGCATTCCTTATCTCAAAAGAAGCAATTTTGCACCATTCGTTTTGCCATACCAGTCTCCATACAATTTTTAAGGCATCAAACAAAATGTATGAAATTCTGTTTCTTGAGAATGGATTATTTGATCGATTTGATAAATTGGGCAAAGTTGTAGGTAATAATTAACAAAAAAAAGGTAAACGGAAAAAAAATCCGATCTTTTCATTTAACTTTTTAGCATAGCATAGCATAGCATTACGGGTCTGCAACACACTGTAGGGGGTGCCACAGTGATCAATCCAATATTCTTAGACAATTTGATTGAATTTTCTCATTTACCTTTTTGCCTTCCTCACCTTACTGAGGAAAGGCTATAAAATCACTCGAAAACTGAACTTCTCAATTAGACCTCCTAGACCCATCTTCATGTATACCTATCGACTCAGAATCGAATTCTGAGCAAATGTCTGTGTGTGTGGTGGGATGTTGATCAAAAAATTGTCACTCGATTATCTCGACATTGCGTGAACCGATTTTGTCCGTTTTGGCGTCATTCGATCCGTTTTGGGGTCCCATAAGTCGCTATTGAAAATTATGCAGTTTAGTTAAGTACTTCAAAAGTTATGCTAAAAAAACGATTTTGACTAAAGTCCGGAAGATTGTATAAAGGGTGGTTTTTGTAAGAAACCCCGGCATGTTATACATTTTAAGAAAGGTATTTAAAAGACCTTTCCAACGCGACCAATACTTTGAAGATCTGACAACCCTATCAAAAGTTATTAGCACTTAAGTGTTATTTATGCACTTTTTGGAAGCCGGATCTCAGATATCACGATGAAAACGTTGTCCGGATCTATCATGCAACCCGTCGTTGAACAGGTAATCAAAAGACCTTTCCAACGCGTCCAAAACAATGAAGATCTGACAACCCTATCCAAAGTTTAAGCACTTAAGTGTTATTTATACACTTTTTGGAGGCCAGTTCTCAGATATTTAGATGAAAACGTATTCCAAATATATCATGCGACCTATCTTTGGATAGGTAATTAAATGACCTTCCCACGAGCGTGTCTATTTTGGATAGCATTACCCTTTGAATGAGAGGAAGGCACCAACCACCTAAGGGTGGATTAAGTAACGTTTTTTTACTTATAGTTAATTTCCTTATTTTCAACGTTTTTTTTTAATTTTTCGTTTTTTTTTTCGAAAAAATGTGTTTTTTTTTCGAAATATAAAAAACCTTTTATTTTGGAAATATTGAACTGTTTTTAATTAAAAATCTTTTTTAAATCAAAATCGAATTTTCAATCGAAAAGTATTTTTAAACTTTTGCACAAAATGTACCGTTTTTTTTAAAGATACTTTTAGACATACATTTTCGTATTTTTTCTTTTTAAAAATACTTTTTGGCTGAAAAGCACCCCTAAAATATTTTTGAAAAGCTTAGATAATTTTCTACAATTTTCTCTCTGTGACTTTGAAAATCGATCAATTAGTTTCTGAGATAAAGCCTCACAAAGAATTAGAAACGATGAGAATGTGTGTTACCCAATTAGCCTGAAATATTTACCGGTCTATATCTTGGAAACTTTTAAAAGATTAAAAAAGATCTTTTAAAAAAACCAGTAGAAATCGAAAATGTATACCTAAATGTTAGTATTTAAAAACAATCTTTTGCACAAGTTTTCGATATTTTCCAAAAAAAACAACCACTAAAACATAAAAAAATAATACTTGAACAATACGTATTTTGGGAATTAAAATTCGATCACAAGGGCCTTTGCAATTTTATAATGATTTTGTTAATTTTTTTTTACTATGGGGCCTGTACTAATGTCTTTTGAATATTATTATGTTTCACAATAACTTTGTCTGAATTATATTCAAATTATTTTTATGTGGTTTCATTAACTTTAATAAAAGTTTTCTTCGACCAAAATCATACCGATCTATATTTTTCAAGCATAAATTTGAGAAAAAAAGCGAAATGTTGATTTTAATTAAATGGTTTGACTTTGCCAATGTTTTGAAAATGTTTATTTGTAAAGTTATCTTTGGACTTGTCTTACATTTTTAGACAACCCTTACATAACAGAAATTTGTTACTTTTGCTTATTTTATGAAAATATGTTGCTTCTATTGTAGTCAAACTTGTACATTATTTTGATAGAAAGAGTGAGTCCAATGCTTTTTTCAATTATCATTACAATTTATGAATAAATTTCTTATACAGGTTACATTTTCCACTCTTTTTTTTTTACTTTTCATCATATTTTTGTGTTAAGTATTTAAAAATCTACCCATTCACGAATTCAGAAACATAGTTTTATTGCATTATTGTCTCCCTTTTTCATTCAAAACTGAGATAAATTTTGATGCATTTCTGCTCCTTGAATTCTGAAATTTAAGTTGTTAACATAATTGTTTTTTTGCTACAATTCATACATTTCATCACAGACAAACAGACATAAATGTTTGATCATGTAAATAAAAAAAATGCAAGTTGTCTAAATTTTGATGAGTAAACATATGTTTTTTTAAACAAAAGAGCATGAAGTTTCGGCAACTGACAAAACGTGTGAATGATAAAAAATTGGCGATGTTATGTTTTTTTTTTCTATTTTTTTTTAGTTTAGAAGAATACGAATACGTACGAAGAATAGTCAGTTTGGCTGCGATTTTTTTTAATTTGCCTGACAAAATTATTTTCAATTTTGGTTCAATTTCTTGTTTTCTAATTAAATCATTGCATTGTATTTGGGCATTGCTTACAAAGTTCTGGGTTTTACAAATAGCTGTAGGCATTTATTCGAATAAAACTATTCTGAATTCACGCAAGCCTGCGTCGGAAATTGAGAAAACTCACCCTTGGCTGCGTTGTTGATCAAAACTAGAACATTAATTTTCCCAAATGATAATTTTATGCATGAACTTTTGCATCAAGAGAAATTTACATGATACAGTTGCCCGAAGGCAAATTCCTGCTTCTAGTTGATGGCCTCAAATTTGTTGCCATGGCTATCAATCTCGCCAAGTGATGTGTGCTATAATTGATGTGCTTTGATGCATCAGATAGAGATCAATTTTAGCACAAAACATCGTCCCTGTCGGGCTCATTGGCGAAACAGCAGCGGTAGTGTGTGTGTGGGAGGCCTTTTTCCTAATGAAAAACACGGAAAAGAAAAGTTCAAATGATTATTGTTCAATGCTTTTTTTCAATTTTGTTTAAAATTTTTGTGACGATTTCTTTCAATAAATAAATTTTGCTGTTAACCAAATTATCAGTTTTTTCCGTGCCTTTTTACCAGTAACTTTGATCGTGCACTGCCAAAGGCGCGTTGTCGTCGGCATGAAGGGGGGAGGAGAAAAACTGTTCATATTAAGGCTTCAACTTTCCGAACACGTGTCACACACGTCCAATATATAGAAAGAGACTAGCTCTGGAAGCGACGACCAGGTGCCGGAGAAGACACGCGGACTAGTCGCTTTCATTATCACAATGGGTTCCCCCCCCCCTGCAAATTAGGGTAAAGGTGGCAATGTTGGGCGGTGTTTGAATTTTTATTTTCCGTGAGATTTGTTTAAACTAGATTTAAGATTCAAGGAAATGGATTTGAGATGTTGCTCCCAATTTTGATGCTTGAATCCTAGCGACGGAGGATGAAGCCAAACGACGCGATAATGATAATGTGTATCGTCGGTTCTGAGCTGGTCCTGGGGCACATCAGCCGGATTACGGAGGCTAAAGCCAACCAATAGGTCTACCGAAAGGATTTCACGCCTTCTCGCGCCAGTTTTCCTCCCCGGCGTACCGGTAATTTGGGTAACTCTGATAATCTCGTCATTTTTTTGTCTTTATCCTGAATATTCAGAATATTCGATATTTTCGAATAAAAAAGAGCAATTCACTGGAACTTCAGTAAACGATGAAAATTCGTGTTGAAAAGGTGCACAATTTTCAGACGACGAAAATATCTTATTATGGTCTTATTGTGTTATGAGAAAACCTCGTTAATGAAGTCAAAAACATTTTTTTAAACTATTTTGAAAGGATTTTTTTTGACAGTACAGAAATGAGTGTTTTGGGTTCTTTTAAATTGGCCCAAAATTTAATTTAAAAAACGACTTTCTTTGACCAAAAATCACTTTGAAAATCGAAATGCGGTTTTTTTTGTATGTGAATAGGCTAAAATAAACATCACACAATCTCACCCCACTTTACGGTACTTTCTTGTTTGACAATCCACATGCCATCAACGTTTGAGCTTTTCCAGCCCCCAAAAGGGGCGGTGAGCGAAAGGAGGGTCTTAATGGTAGGTGGAAGGATTAGGAATGATTATTTTAATGAACGCCCGAGTGTTTTATCGGTATTGTCGCCGGAACGCGGTTGCCACGGTGAGGAAAATCTTGCCTAGGATTTCCACCCACCCTTCCCTTCCCCATCCCACCTTTTCCTAGGAAGGAGGGCTGTTTATTTTGATCCCGATGGCGATTCGATGGTAATGGGTAAATAATTAATTAACGCGAACTGGGGGGGGAATTAAACAAACTGATTCTCGATTTAGCTAGCGGCGGTGATGGCGGTGGTGTGGCTCAGGAAAATCCGTGTTTTCCGTGGTTTCGGAAACGGCTAAACGGGGTTGTAATTTAATGCGATGGGCAGAATGGTTGCTGGTTCGATCGAATCAGGATTTACTATTCAAAACAAATAGCTATTAAATCATCATTGTCAGTGGGCGGGTGTGTGAAGGGGCTTTCTAACCGTGGTGTCTGTATTCTATTAATTAAAGCGTTCGAGTGAAATTCCTGTTTGGTTAAACGATTGTGTGACAAGTTGATCAATGTTCTTCTTTTTTTCTACGAATTTGCCTTTTGTGATATGTCTATGTTGAATGTTACCAGAACTGTATGATAACGAATACAATATTTTTAAAGCCTCAGAGATTCCAATTTTCAATTTATGATTTTGGTCGATTTAATGTTTTTTTTTTATATAAGTATTTCAAACCAAACCCAAAAAAAAGTAGACTATCAACAAAAAAAAAAAAAAAAACTTCACGAGGATTTTATAATGGCAATTTTTTCATCAACTTCTATTTGTTTCAATTATGTGGAATATGAATAAAGTAAGTAAATCTTTCCCAGTTCCTGAGGGGAACACCCTTGAAGAGTATCGGGGCCGGCATTTACAAAGCGGATTCAGTGGCAATTTAATTCTCAACCTAATGTTAACATGTTAAGGTTAATGTTAAAATTCCATAGGTCGCCTCCCTAAGGTGTTGTGATAAGGTCCAGTTTGTGACGATACACTACCTTCCCTTTACTAAGCAATCGAAACCAGAAGAGAAACGATCACCAGTTGTGTTGGTCCGAGCCGGGATTTGAACCCCGATCTGCCGCTAACTAGGCGGGACCGTTACCACTAGGCTACGTGGCTCGGTCAATATGAATGGCGGGAATAAAAAATATCAGAACATATGATTTTAAAAAATCGATTTGGTGTCTCCAGCAAAGTTGTAAGATTGATGAGGACTATTGGCTTCATCCATAAAGTACGTCACGCTAAAATCAGCCAAAATTCGCTTCCCCCTTTTGTCTCGCTTTTCCTATTCTTATAACATATCACATTTGCTCAGACCCCCCCTCCCCCCTAGAGCGTGACGTTTTCCCATTTCCATTTCCAAAAATCATATTTTTTTAATATTTGGAATATTTTAATGTTTTAGGGGACAAAAAACCGCAATTATCAAGCCATAGAATATGACAAAAAAAATTGCCGCCGTGTTATGAATTTATGAAAAATTGAGTTTTTTTTTGTTAAAAAATTGAAATTTGCAATCGAATATACTCTACAGATTTTTTGATGAAAAGCATCGTCCTCAAGATATAGCTACTCAAAGTTTAATTTTAACTGAAAGATTTCCGTTTTTAGATTTTTTTTAAAATAGTGTCCATGATTGTCCTTTCCTGAAAATATGTTCAGAAAATTTCCAATAATTTATTATATATTTTCTGAGAGTCTTCAAGACTGGACCTCCGGTTGCTGAAATACATCGAATAAAAAAAAACAAAACATTATAATTGAAGTTGTTGAGGTCTCATCCAAACAATTTCAAATTTTCTACTGTCTCAGCAACTAATGGTCCAATTTTCAATGCTGTCAAATGAAACATTTGTGAAATTTTATGATCTTAATTAAAAAATTAAAAAAGTACGGATTTTGCGAAATTGATTATTTTTTGTAAAAATAGATATTTCAAAAACTGCCAATTTATTTTCCGTGAATCTATTTTTTCTGAATAGTCGACATTAATACCTACAACTTTTCCGTAATCCGTGTGGTATGGGTGAACCAATGATACAAAATGGCTTCTTTGTTCATAGGAAAGATCTCCTTAAAGTTTGAGCCAAATAAATAACAGAAAAAAATTGGTGCAATCGGCCGATTTTGTAGATAATTGCTCTATAGGTCTTTTTTCGTACCGAAAAGGACCGAATAATAAACCTGCCAAACATTAAACTTTGATTTACAACATTTTAGTTCTTCATAACCCATATCGCAATTATTGAAAATTAAAGTTTTTAAAGCGCCAACTCACACGAAATCGGAAAAGTTGCCCAGACCCCTTTTCGATTTGTGTGAAACTTTGTCCTTAGGAGTATTTTTTTGCCTCTGATCACGAATTTTTAGAGGGAAGTCAATGACTGTATGAGTGACTTTGCGTAGCACTCATTCGTTTGTGTGTGAAACGAACGAAAGAAGAATGTCAAAATTAGGTTTTCGTGGTGAAGACGATTGGAATAACTTGTCTCCTATCATAAACAAAATCGAAATTTCGTAAGCACTGGTCGTGGGAAATCCATATGGAATTTATTGAAATCTATTAATATAAATTTATAATTTGATAATTTTGAGTACTTATGTAACGCGTAACAAAAATGTGTTTTTCACGTGCATTCAAGGCTGAGCGAAATATGAGCTTGATTGGTCATGACAAATCTTCGCGATACCCAAGACCAAAAAAAAAAAATTAAATCAATTCTCCCCCCTCTAATAAATTAACTAGCACCAACACCATTCCCTCCCTTATTTAGTTTGACTTTTTCTTTTAATACTATTGAATTTTTTCGGAAAAACCCTTTGGTATTTTAGATATGTTTGAAGGCATGATTAGAAAATGATTAAATTCAAATTTTGTCAAGCTCTTCACATATTCACTGTAGGTATTTGCTTTCAATCATGTAAACTTAATATCCATGTTAAAGTAATGAATTTGAGTTTAACCTTTCCAATTTCCATGAAACTGAATCAATTACCGTGATTTATGAATAATTTATGAAGCATTCTTCAATTAGGAGAACAAAGGACAAATCCTGTATAATTGAACTTTTCCGGGGTGTCTTCCACTCCGACTTGCTCCAAAGTGTCCCAGTTACTACCACCCCTCAATCTCTCTCTCTCTTTGAAAACCACTCTGCTGGGTTTCACCCGAAGCCAATTTACTCAATCTCGATTGATTAAATTAAAATTAATTTCATGGATTTTATTAAATTTCAGCCTCCGTCACCGTCGATGCCGCTTGGTCCTTCGATCAATACCAGCACGCTCACTCTCTTGACAAGCAGGCCAGCCAGAAGTAAGTCAATATCGGCCATCCATCCATCGACATCAGTGACGAGCCTCTTCGGTAATCAAATCTGATTCCCAGGCCCGGAAGATAGGACTGCTATCTGCTGACTTGGGTGAAAAATTGGTGACCCCGACTGAGTTGGTGCAAATGATGTTTGGTTTGGGACTTTTTTTTGCAAATCTTTTTTCAGATTTCATAAATGAAGAAGATTTTTAACCAAATTTACATGGTTATCTTCTTCTTTTGATTGAATAATATAAATCCTAACTTGTTTTCAAAAAGTTTAATTTTCAATTCAAAGCGAACAAATTGAGCAGTATTGATTTAAAGTTGTTCTGCACCACATCAACCGAAGAAAGTGAGTTGGCATGGTGAAAATGCAGTGAAAAACAGAGAACGTCTAGCAAAATAAGTCGTTTCGAAGGATGCGGAAGGAAAGCTTTTATCACTGTCGCCCTTGATCGGGGCTTTTTTCTCTCCTCTTCTTGACTACGCTTTTAAAAAGTGTTATTTTAAGTAAGATTAAAAAAACTCTGCTGAATTTTCATCTATTTTTGAATTTTCAAAATCAAATGAATTTCAAAATTATAATTCATCAAGCGGTCATTTCAAAAAGTACCTCCCAGTTCAATATTTTTCTCGGAATGCTCGAAAGGACAAAATCACGGGCGCATGTTATGACGGTATGATGGAAAATCAAGACATCAAATCGAGCAGCATCCCTTTCCAACTGCCCTCACCAACCTTCTTCAGTCCATTTAGCCAGCTGTCGCATTGATAGACTCGGTTTGGGAAATGGGGGCCGGCAGTCGAGTCGTTTTCGATTTATCGGAAAAGATGTTTTTATGATGAGACTCTTCCACCAACCCTTCTGCCACTCACAAACACACACTCACAAACACACACTCAAACGTCCAAAATATAGATATATTTTTAATGGTTTCAACGACACCGAAACCTCCGTATGGGCCATCTCCGGCCGGGCTTGGGTGTTCTTATCAGCAGCAGTGCCAAAGGGGAGGAAAAAGTGGGAACCGGAAAAAAACCCGGTGTTTCTTGGGGCGGGAGAGCCCAGTGATGTAGGGCACAAAACCTTTGGACGATGATTTATTTATGAATCACTTAGACGTAAAGTATCGTAAATGTTCGTTTTTCACTTTATTGTCAATGGTGAATATTAAACATCTTCATTTTATGGGACCGCTTTCAATCTTGTATCATGTTTATTTAATTGACTTAAGTGTTTCGTGTTTGAACATTACTGTTGAATTTTAAAGAATATGCCGAAATTTCGAAATATTTGCTCGTCAAATGATTTCAAATAAAAATAGAAAAAAGTTGTTGTATGTTTTCTACGCCAATGAATTTTTATTTAAATTATAAACACATCAGCATACACTTTTCAACACTTGTTTCGAAAACAAATACTTTTCAAATTTTAAATGCTTTGCATAGGATCTTTTTACTTTTGAAATACTTTTTGAAATTTATTTATTTATTTATTTATTATATTATGAAACAATTCATTTTTTTGAAGCTATTAATTCATAGTTGTTACTGTAAATACGTTACCAAATTTCGCAATTTTTAAATCTTCATGTTTTGGTTTGAATGAAAATTTGTCCGTACATTCCCTATGTCAAAAAAAGCAATTTTGCATTATGAGTTTTTTTTTCCATACAAGTCTAAAATTTGGGGCTGGTCATACAAAATGGGTACACGTAAACGCATGAAATTCTGTAACTAGAGAACGGATTTACTGCTGAGATTATATTTTTTTTTAAGATAGAAAATGGGAACACCAAAAAAATATATTTTTTTTATTAATAAAGGTAAAATTTCCAAAATACGTATTTTTAATTTTCGAAAAAAGAATTAAATTATGTTTTAGAAGATTAAAAAGACATCTTCTGAGCCAAAAAACTGTGCAAAATCTGGTTTAAGAGACACGAATTTTTAAAAATCGTGTTTTTTTGTTGAAATTACCCCTAAACAATAATATTTTTCAAAAGCTTAGAAAAATCTTACATTTTCTTTCAATAACTTTTAAAATCAGGCCATTAGTTTCTTAGATACAGCCTCACAAGGATTTCGAATCGATGAAATAGATTTTTTCTGAGTGTCGCCCAATTATCCTGTAATTTTAAACTTATTTTATCTCGGAAACTAATGGTCCGATCTTTAATATAAAAAAAATAACTTTTGGGAAATTTTCTGATTTTTTGATTAAATTTCTAAAGATAACATTTAAATTATTTCAAAAATTTTATAACTTAGAAGAAACTAAGAAATAAAAAAAAATAATATCTTACAGACCCAGCTTGATTAAAAAAAATTTAAATTATTTTTAAAGAAAAGATCAGAAAATTTCTTAAAACTTTTATTTACATTGAAAATTGGACCAATAGCACAGTTCAACAAAAAATCAAATGTTTCTTGTCTCTGAGACAAGAATATGTGTTCCTAGTAGATTTTTGCCTGCTGAATCCGAATCCGGGTCCAGAATTGCTCCAAATGGTCCCAATTTTGAGATACACCCGTTTGAAATGTTAGTTTAGGCCAAAATAAGCTACTTTGTCGCCTATTTTACAAAAGAACTATTGAATAAAGAAATAAACCAATACATGTATCTTAAAGTTCACGTTCTCCCCTTTCTGAAACACCCCTGGTTTTTAAAATTTAATTGTTTCTACGCATATTTATAGCCATTTTAAAATTAGAATTTTACTTGCATGCAAGTAAAATTCTAGGGTTAAAAACTAGGGTTGTTTCAGAAAGGGGAAAACGTGAACTTTAAGATACATGTATTGGTTTATTTGTTTATTCAATAGTTCTTTTGTAAAATAGTCGACAAAGTAGCTAATTTTGGCCAAAACTAACATTTCAAACGGGTGTATCTCAAAATTGGGACCATTTGGAGCAATTCTGGACCCGAATTCGGATTCAGCAGGCAAAATTCTACTAGGAACACATATACTCGTCTCAGAGACAAAATCTTGTTGGACTGTGTAGTTTTCTAGATAACAATTTTTTCGCAAAATGAAGAGTTCCAAATAATTACTTGTGGTATGGTAAGGACAAGGGTTTCCAGCAAGGCCTCGGACTGGCAAGTAATTAATAATTACTTTGATTTTTAGCTGGTAATTAGGTAATTCTTTAATTAATTAGTAATTTATGGTAATTAGAGTAATTTAATGTAGTTGATTGGTAATTTAAGTAATTTTTGAGTAATTTAAGTAATTATTTTTTTTAATTGTACTTCTTCTACGAAACTATTTACTTTTTACATATAATCTATTATAACAGTATTTTATTAATTTCAAATAAGATTGAAACATAAAGATTAAAAAAGACTGGCTCTGTATGTAGAAGGCCTAATTTGCCATAGTTCTCTCCTAAAACTCTCCTAAAATTTATTTTTACATGTTGTTTATAGAAGCTGATTAACAACAAAAGGCAACGCCATCATATATTACCCAGTGAAAAATGTTTAGTGAATCCGAAATCTATTCATTTTCATTAAGTAATTATAATTTTTTTTTGTTTTGCAAGAACTACATTATCAAAATTATCAAAAAAAGTTTATGTGGATCATATAATTAAAAAAAATAGTGAATTATCATTTTTAAAAACAATTTCTCAAGTGATAGCAATTTAAAAATCAATAAAAGTATATTAAAAATAATTTAAAAAATATTGAAAATAATAAAAAAAAATATCAAAAATAATACGAAAAATACAATTTTTATATTTTTTCATAATCAGCAGAAATTGACAGTCCTTATCTCTCTAAAGAGCTAAACTATTTTCCCGAAAAATTTCCAAATATGTCTGAGACAAATGTTAAAAATCAAACTCAGTGAAATTAAAATCGACTAATATTCAGATGCACAAATTAAATCCAATGTAATTGTCACATTTCACATAATCCGTATTTTCAGTAACGGATTTTTTTAATATGCTTGAGAAAAAAAAAATGCAAAGTAATGTCAAACCAATGTTGAAAAACATTTTAAAACTTAACGTTATTTTGATGAATTTCACAATTTTCATGAAGAGCCGCTGCAAATATTTGTCAAAGTTTATGTTTGGCTCGAAAAATCAGGGGGCCTTTTTTCAAACAACTTCGATAAACTTGCAATAAACTGAATACAATTTTAAATTAATAATTAATTATATTAAAACTCAAACATTGAAGTAAAACAGTACAGTATGTTGTTTTGCCTTTATGACAAACACGACTTCAATAATCTTCTTTTGCAATTGATTGATAAGGGTACGGTTGATTGAAACGTGAAACATAATGGAATTTCGAATCAGATAATGAACAGGTTAAATTGGCCATAAAACCAGGGCTGCGGAGTCGGGTCATATTTCAAGCGACTCCGACTCCGACTCCGACTCCGGCTTTCTGAGATTAGACGACTCCAACTCCGACTCCGGCTCCGGCTTTCAGTCCCAACCGACTCCGACTCCGACTCCAACTCCGGCATTCCAACTCTAGCCGACTCCGACTCCGACTCCGACTCCAGTTTTCTACAAATTGTTGGCTCCGACTCCGACTCCGACTCCACATATTTTGAAATGTTTCAAAAGTTTGTTAACTATTATTTTGAAAACATTGATAAATAAGATTATTTGAATACTCTCTAAGTGCTATGTTTTTCTCAAGGAAGAATCAACGGAAAAAAAGTTTCTAGGTTACAAGTTTTATAAGTTGTTGAAACAGAATTCAAAAACTATCTCCAGTTTTGAAGGCATTTTCAGAAGAACAGTTTTGTAATTAAATTGGGTTTTATTTACTTAACCTCAAGTTAGCTTGTTTGTTTTATTTACATTTAAATTATAAAAAGCTTATATATTTTAATATTAAATTGCATTTTTTTTTTGAATGAATCATTAAACGAAACCTGGCCCTAATGATCGATTTAACATATAAATTCAATTTGCACACTTTTAAGCTGACATTTATGAGAAGCACATTGACTATCAAAGTCACCTTGTTTTGACATGACATAAAATTCCATTCAAAAAGCGTTTTTCGGAATTGCAAAAAATGTTGTAAGCAACTCGTTGCAAAACTTGTTTTTTTGCAGCACTCATCGTATTTGTCCAACTCGGTAAACCTCGTTAGGTAAATGTACGACTCGTGCTTAAAACAACTTCTTTTTGCAACTTGTTGCATAAACTACTATTTAAAGATTATGATCGCAAATCAAGGTATCTAAAAAATGTCTTCGTGGAAATGATAATTAAGGGGTCCTTTTCAAATATCCGTGACCTAGAAAATATTTTACCTTGGAATTATTGATTTATTTTAATTTTAAAATTTTCAATATACATAGCTTTATGAATGATCGTAACATATTTTCTAGGTCATTTTAAAAGGACCTTTAAGCAATCTTTCCAAAAAACTCATTTTTTTAGGTACATTGATTTGCATATTTTTTTTTATTTCGGAAGGTCATATATTGGCGTGGGACATACAATATGAGAAAATTATTACCGATTGAATAATATTTTAATTTTGTGTACTTTTTGGTACTGAAATCTTGAGATTTGTTCAACGATTTTTTGCAACGATATCAAAATAGTTTGTCAAGGATCAACATTTCATATTTTAGAAGAGAAATATTAAACATTAAGGTAATCGATATATTTAACATATTCAATGATTATTTCAAAATAAGTTGCAACTGTATTGATAATTTTTGTCAGTTTCAATTATTTTAAATGCAACACTTTGATTTTTTTGTACTTAGTTTAAAACAAAATGCACATGTTGATTTCTTAGAAATAGATTGTTATAACGATTGAATATTTGTTGGAAGAGTTATACTGTTAGTGACTTTTTCCGATTTCCAAAAACAGCAATTAGATATTATTTTAAATCTTTTTTTGTACCTCGTATTTTTTCCCTGAAAAATGATTTACTTAAAACCTCCAAGACATTCGCTATCAGGGTAAAAGATGACTGAGTGTGTACTTTTTCCAGAGAGAACTAGATTAAATTTGGTCAAATTTGAATTGAAAGGGATGCAGCCAAGAATCAATTAAATATTTCTGACTACAAAAAGTTATAATACTAAATACTTGGGTAAGAGGGAATAAACAGGTTATCATTTAGTAAAATAACACAATAAGAGTTTTCCAACCACAATAAAAAGCTTCAAAAACATAATGGCATCTGATAAATCTTTAAAAAAATGGCAATTCAGTGCATACGACTTAAAAAACAGTTAAAAATATAAGAAGTTTTGTAAATTAAGCTGTTTTATAGCAAATACTGAACAACAAGAATTTTTTTTTGCATTTAAGATGACTCCGACTCCGACTCCGGGTTATCAGAAATTTTCGGCTCCGACTCCGACTCCGACTCCAGCTCATAAAATTTAGCCGACTCCGGCTCTGACTCCGACTCCAGCTGTTCGAGTTTTGACGGCTCCGACTCCGACTCCGACTCCAGGTCCCCAAAAAGACCCGACTCCACCGACTCCGGCTCCGACTCCGACTCCGACTCCACAGCCCTGCATAAAACAAATATTATTGTTTATAGCAATTGAGCTACTTATTTTTTACCTGAAATGATGTCAATTTTATAATAAAATAAAACAATTCCAAATTTCAAACCAATTAATTCGCTGTAAGATATTATGTAAACATCACCCAAAGTTTCAGCGTCCTCTAGTGGGGGCATTTTTGAAGTTTGATCGCCTATAGCTATTTTCAATTAAAATTATAATTCACAATATCCAGATCGGTACAAAAAAAAAATATAATAAACAGCATAATTTTTAGAAGAGCTATCGAATGAGCTATTTATAAATAAAAGAAGTAGCTAAAACTTGAAAACGGTACTTTGTAAAGCATTTTCGATTGCAAATCCGATTTGCTTTGAAAAATATATTTATTAATCTCAATGTTCAAGTTTTTGATATTTAAGTTTTTGATATTTAAAAAAAAAAACACTCAAATACAGAGAAACCTCATTTTTCGCGGTTACGTTACGCTTTTTATTTCGTCGATTCCTCTTAAACTATACAATATTTTTGCAAGTGTTTTGTAGGTTGGAACAAAACCTACAAATTGCTTTATAAAAACTGCGAAAATGTTACGTCGTTCCAGAGAAATCGTCAAATTAGTAAAACGTAACGCATCGCGTTAAAAGAGGTTTCTCTGTAAAATAAATCGTAGAGAACTTCATAGGCGTTTGTTCTTCCCACATTTCAACGGTTTGACAGCCAAGCGCGCTAACGCGTCAGTCCTCTTTGAGAGTAGTGGGATTGAATCTTGCCGGTTGTATTTTTTTTTGCATGCGATTTTACTATCGGTTTTTTTTTCTGATATACCCATAGATATGTTGAGGCGTCCTGAAAATCGTTGTGATCGTGCTATCTTGTCGTTGATGCCATTTTGTGCAGCCTTAAAAAAAAACGATAATTTGGGTTGTTCAAACATTACTTTCAATCATTCTGTTTAAATTCCAAACAAAACAAAGTCAAAATTCCTTTTTTTTCCTAAATAATGTTTAAAAAACTTGTTATGCACTGTGGTTAAATCGGTTAAGTGTACGGATTTTTGCTAAGAAGTTGGTAGCCTTACTTATGCTAATGTTATGTCTCAAAGCTCAAATCGCGTGGATAGAAGAAATTGAAAGTACTTTGTACATAAAAAGCTCAGTATGTCAAGAACAAAGTTACCAAACCTCTCTTCAGTTTGCAGTTAGACAGCGAGAAAGAAAAACCCAATCGTCAGAGCTGCTTTAATGTTGTTTTGCATACAATGTCGGCAATTTCAACTCTAGAAACGACTACCGTTATAACCTGGGAACTTACCTTTTCCTAATCTTTAATTACACCCATAAACGCGTTCAGCTCGAAATTAATTTGTGCTCGCTTGGTTAAGCCCGAAACTGCCGGTAATTAGAAGGACCTTTCCCGATAGATCATCTCCCAAAGGCCCCCCCCCCCTCGGACCCTACTCCTCCTTCGGTGCGTCAAAAGTTGCTCGAAACGTAATCGAGAATACATAATTCATCGTTCGTCCCCAAAGCCCGCTCACCTGTATCAATATCAGCCAATTCCGGTTACGGTTCATTAGTTGACTATCATACTTTGTGGCTTTGGCCGTTACCATCATCGTAATCATCATTATCGTCATCAAACGAAAACCATCATCATTATCGTGATCTCGTCCTCCTCCCCACCCCCGCTTGTCATAAAATCATTGCCGGTTAAATCGTAGCGAAAGCAAACTTCAAACGCCCCAAAATCACTACCTATTTCCCTGTTTGGCTTTGGTGGCTCGTCGTCGTCGGCGGCGCGCTGTTTTCAAGAGAGTAAAAGTCATCCAAAAACCATAGCGCAAAACAGCAGCTTCAATTTGGCCTGGCCACAGATAGACAGACGTTAATTATTGAACATTTTTATTAAAGACGTATCAGCAACTCTTAAAAAACTGGAGCCACATAGTTGAGGTGAATTCAAAGTCACCATGGTGAGTTCACTCAAATTGACCGTTAATTTTTTGATTGATGACTTTTACGTCTGCTTGTCTGTGACAAAACTATCCCACCTGATACGGAGGGGGAGGGAATGTTCGGCTCGTTTTTATCGATGGTTGTTTGTTTTATCGCTGTTTTGGCTTCATCCGCGAGTTCAATTTAACGATCGTTATCGGTTTGGTTTGGATTGGTTTGCTGGCGTGTTCCCTCCGACGACGACGACGAGTTGATTTAGGAGTTTGGGCGCGTACCACAACTCACCAACCTGTGCTGCTATTGTGGGGGTGGAAAAGGCTGCTGTCACTGGTGATGATGCTGCTCTGGTGCTTTTTCGTTAAGGAGGTACACTACAGACTGTAGTGGAGTGGTGGTTTTGGATTCACGATGAGCGGTTAGATAACAAGTTTCGTATACGATAAGATACAATTCAGTGTAGGGGAACTTAGATGTTTGCGGGGGAGCTTTGAGTAGCAACTTCCGGGGAGTGGAATTGTTGATGTTTAGCAGTGCGTTAAAACAAGTGCTTATTATTCAATCTTTGAATTTGAAAGGACATAAAACAAGCGAAGAGATTTCTGCAATCCTTAATTTCCAATAAATTTAAGTTTTGGCGAATTTAGTTTCTTTTTTCATTTTTTTTGCGGTGCTGTAATGTTCATATACGAATCCTAAGGAATTTGAAAAAAATATAATTTTCAGTGTGTGGTCTTACAGAATTTTCAAACTAATTTTCAGTAGAAAAAAAAACATGTTTTAAAGTCAAGGACATTTTCATGTTGAAATTATTAAAAAAATTGCAATATTTTTTTATTTAAAAATATTTTCTGATGTGAAAGCACCCCTTCAAACAAATATTTTCCAAAGGCTGTGATTTATTTGATTTTTTTTAGATTGCTGGTTGTTGGTATTTAGCCTCTGAAATTTTCAGTTTTTTTTAATTTGGAGTTTTTTTTTCAATGTCACTTAAATAGCTATCACTTTTAAACTGACGATATCTAAAAACTATTGAGGTTTTGGAGCGCGACTGTGTTTCTAATGTAGGTGGCGCCAAAATGAGGTTACTTGCCAAAAATCGTATTCCTTTCTGCTGGATTGAAGAACAAAATCGCTTATTTCTTATGATTCACTGCATCAATCTTAATGAAACTGGTTGCAAAAGACGAGAAAAATTTTTTGCTTTAAAATAATGAACATCAATTTTTGGGCGCGCAAAAATTTGTGACCTTTTTCTTTAAAAAACATGTTTTGGAACACGAAAAAAATAGTTTCCCCGTATATATCAATGAAACAAACAGTTATATAGTTGTTAACAGATGTGTTAACGTATATTCAACAATTTTTCTTGATTTTTGACAGACTTTGTTGCCAAATAGTCCAAATTACTATCTTTTTCTAAATTTACAGTTTTTTATTTTTATTTTTATTGGAAAAATGTACACCAAATTGTTGGAAATATTTTTTCTCATCTGAATCCGGCATAAGTTTTATAAAAATGTTGATTATGAAGGAAAAAACACATTTTTTCAAAAAATCATAGGTTTACGCTATTTGTTCATAGGTGGCGACATGTGTCTTTTAGCTTTGCTGCAAATTCTCTATTGAGGTTTTGCAGCGCGCCTGTGTTTCAAATGTAGGTGGCTCCAAAATGAGGTTACTTGCCAAAAATCGTATTCCTTTCTGCTGGATTGAAGAACAAAATCGCTTATTTCTCATGGTTCCCTGCATCAATCTTAATGAAACTGGTTGCAAAAGACGAGAAAATTTTTTTGCTTTAAAATAATGAACATCATTTTTTGGGCGCGCAAAAATTTGTGACCTTTTTCTTTAAAAAACATGTTTTGGAACACGAAAAAATGAGTTTTCCCATATATATCACTGAAATAAACAGTAATATAGTTAATAACAGATGTGTTAACGTATATTCAACAATTTTTATTGATTTTTGACAGACTTTCTTGCCAAATAGTCTAAATTACTATCTTTTTTCTATATTTACAGTTTTCTCATAGAAAAATCAAACAAATATTGGAAAGGTGTACACCAAATTGTTGGAAATAATTTTTCTCATCCGAATCCGACAAAGTTTTATAAAAATATTGATTATGAAGGAAAAAACACATTTTTTCAAAAAATCATAGGTTTACGCTATTTTTTCATAGGTGGCGACATGTGTCTTTTAGCTTTGCTGCAAATTCTCTATTGGT